>NC_083582.1:5638377-5798377 GCF_027579695.1 Neoarius graeffei | reverse complement strand
TATAAAATTCATCACTTTACCAAAAAGCAAGTTTTCTCACTGAGTTTCAAAATGAGCATCACTTCCTGACCAGAAATTCATGAATTTCCCATGCGAGTCACACTTCTCATCACGGTGATCACTGCTCGCTTCTTTTCTCATTTTCCATGTGCTTGTGTTCATGTTATGATCATGTGTCTTTGTTTGTGTCCGCCTCTTTATCATCATTGGTTTCTTTTCTGAATGTGTCGGCAGAGATAGATAGATAGATAGATAGATAGATAGATAGATAGATAGATAGATAGATAGATAGATAGATAGATGGCTTGTAACAATATACCATGTGATGAAAAATCACAATACAAATGTATGACAATTCAAATTGATTTAATAAAAAAATGAATTGTGATTATTATCAGGCTGCATATTCTCTTTGTTTTCCGAGCTGTAATTGTGTTGTTTAAACAGCAGAGGTCTACGATAATAACCTACAATAGTGGGAATACATGTGACTTCATCATAGGCGGAAGTAACACAGCTCGAATGCTGCAAAACAGATGTAAAATGTGAAAGAGCTGCTCTGTGACTGTGTATAAATAGATCTATTAAGAAATCAGAGCTCTCTCTCTCTTTCTCTCTCCAGAGTGCTGAAAGATAAAGAAAAGAGAAGCAAATGGAGGAAGTACAAATGTTCATAACAATTTATTAAGTAAAGGAATATTTGTTTTTAACTTTTTTCATTTTTAATAAAAGGGATATTTTAATATTTTAATAGGCTGTTATATTTTATTCCAACCTTTACAAATGTGGGGAATTTTTTTTTATTTAATAAAAGGAATATTTAAGTCAATAAAGAATAAGAAAATAAATGTTGCATTTTTCAGTGATGAACCGTTACTATTAGAGCTGGGACTTGAGTTCAGCCAAAACTTAACTAGACACCAAAAAAAGTAACAGGGTAAAGGATTTTGGAAGGGATTAGCATCAGGCTGCCAGGTCGTGCCGTTGTGTGTAGCTGTCTACATTGATTTTAAAAGTAACTCAGTAAATTACACAGGGAAATTAATTCTTAAGTCTGAATGAAAAACGCTGTGGAAGAAGAGTCTGGAGACAGAAATCTGAGTTTCTCCAATGTTAGCCTGTAGTTCTCCATAGCACTGGCTTGACCTCTTTATTAGCATTCGCTAACACTACTGATGAACGCTACACCAGCTGGATGGTGACGTCACTGCTGTACTGACAGCACCAACTTGCGGTTAAGCTCGTGTTGGCCTTCGAGAACGCCGAGGGCGATACATTTTTGGTCCCTCTTACTATAAATCAAAATCTGATTGGTTAATTCATCAGTCACGTCCTACATAAACATACACTGCCATGGCTTTCTGTCCCGGCAATGAAGTCCTAACCAATGAGTGAGCAGCTCTAAACTCTTCTCAGCCTCGAGACAACAAACAAAACAATCTCATTGGAGAACTCGATTTTAATGTTTTCAGGACAGTAACCCTTTGAAGCAAGTTTGATAGAAAATGAGGCCAAATTAGAATTAGAAGAGAATAATTATAATGAAATCATGAAAGAATGAAAGAAATTAAATATAACATTTGAAATGCTGATATGTTTGGACTTCTCTGAACCCCTAGAAGGCCCTGACCATTCCACTCTGGCATTTTTGGGGTAATAAAATTTTCTTCATATAATTTTTATTAAAATATATCGTGAATCGAGTCGAATTGTGAACTGGGTGAATCGTTACATGCCTAACAGATACAGTACTTTACTGATCCCTGAGGAACGAAATTGTTCAGATATTTATATTCTGCTGTCTTCATTCCTCTTTGCAAAGTCTTGCCAGTCATATCATGCACTTCTGAGTGCTGTGTTGTTCTCCGGCTTTCTGCCTGTGTTAAGTATGTGTCTGTTTTCTATGCCCGAGTGACAGATGAACCGATTTGATGACAGTTAGTATCATCAGTTAATCAGTCAGAGCTATTACAAAGTCATAAAGTGTATGAGAGCGTTCACACCACAGCGCTGCTGAATTCTGGATTCTGATTAATTTTCGAGAACAGCAGCTCATTCACAGGGACTTGGACAGCAGAAGCTGAAACACTCAGTGCGTTTACATGCACATCCAAATCGAGCTACTGTCGGTAATCGAGCTAAGGGTCCCAGCAGGGGTGCCAGAGAAATCCAATCCTACATGCACACAAGGAAATCGAGCTATTGTGTGAGGTACATTGTGCACCCGAGCCACAGGTGGCGCTACACGCCCCATCGTGTTGGTATACTTCCGGTTGTCGTCATGAAGAAGAGCTATTCAAGAGTATAAACAAAGTTATCAGTTCCATGTTCGCTCGTTCTCCTTGTTCCTCCTGACCTCTTCTGCTGCTCGCTACTACTACTGTTGTCATGCCGACCGATGCTGTTGTGTTTCCCGTTTGTGGTCTCGTCACTCGTCACTTCCGGAAGGGGCAGTGCTGAAGTAAGTAGCTCGACTACGAAGCTCGATAGGGTTTACATGCACTAAGTAGCTCGGCTACAATCGCATAATCTAGGTCGCATAGCTCGAATACGAGAAATCCAGTTCGGTTCAATTTCAGCCAAGCTAAGGTGTTTCCATGGCATTTAGAACTTCGATTTCAGTCGAGCTACGGCAGAAATTTGATTTTCTCTATGTGCATGTAAACGCACTGACTGTAATCATCAATACTGTAAATTGCTGTGGTACGGTATGAGAGGAATAAGACATTACAGGATGTGCTGAAATTGTAAAAATGTTATGCATTAATCAATTTGCAATGCGATTAACCATATCAGTGTACACCCAGCCCTGTTTCAGCACTTAGCCAATCAGCGGACGAGGTGGGCGGAGCTGTGAGTTGAAGTTTAGATTCATTACAAGAGAAGGTTAAAACAAAAATACATATAATAATCGCAACCAGTCTGAGACACACGGCTCTCACAGTGATCATGTTGGATCATCTTACCAGCCATGGATGTGGGATCTCAGGGAGGGGCATCTGAGGTGGGGCAGGAAGTGAGCTGTGGACCTCGGCTTTACAGGACGACTCTGAAACCCGGACAGTGAGAACATGTCAGAACCGATCATCAAATCAAGAGCTTCAATTATTGTTCATAATGTTCAAACATCAGAATGGGAAAAATTGTGATCTCATAGTGAAGTGTGACTTTCTTTCTTTCTTTTTCTTTCTTTCTTTCTTTCTTTCTTTCTTTCTTTCTTTCTTTCTTTCACTGTGGTATGGGTGTTGGTTCGAGCGGAAAACAAAAAACACTGAGTGAGTGAGCGACAGTTCTGTGGGTGGAAACAAACGCCTTGTTGATAAGAGAGGGTCAGAGGGAAATGGACAGATTCAAGGTGGTTTGGGCTTTTTTGTTGGTGAGCAGATAAGCATCTCAGCATCTCATCTCATTATCTGTAGCTGCTTCATCCTGTTCTACAGGGTTGCAGGCGAGCTGGAGCCTATCCCAGCTGACTACGGGCGAAAGGCGGGGTTCACCCTGGACAAGTCGCCAGGCCATCACAGGGCTGACACATAGACACAGACAACCATTCACACTCACATTCACACCTACGCTCAATTTAGAGTCACCAGTTAACCTAACCTGCATGTCTTTGGACTGTGGGGGAAACCGGAGCACCCGGAGGAAACCCACGCGGACACGGGGAGAACATGCAAACTCCACACAGAAAGGCCCTCGCCGGCCACGGGGCTCGAACCCGGACCTTCTTGCTGTGAGGCGACAGCGCTAACCACTACACCACCATGGCATCTCAGCATGCAACAGAAAAATAGAAGAACACATTGGGTTCCAGTCCCAATGTGTTCTTCTAAGATCCCCAAGAACAGGGATCTTAGAATCAACAACAAGTTCCTATTAAAGTGGCCACTGAGTGTAAATAAGAACAGGAAATACCTTGTCTCGCAGACTTTATGCAACTATTAATGGATAAAAATACAGTGTCTTGTTCATTATCACATTAAAAAAAACACTTTTTAGGAGCTCTTATAGGAAAAATGGTAACAGTGAGTCCATTTCATCAGACCACGTCCCGCTGTTGATTATTTTCCTATAACAGCACAACAGTGTTTTATTTCTGAAGTATAAGCATGAGTGTCCTTCAGTGCATCGTCCCAAATCCCAAATCCCCTAGTCCACTGTTAATAGCAGAAAAAGTCCCAAACATGGACAAAAGTAAAACTACACCCCGATGCGTTCTTCTTTTTAAAAAGAAATGTAGACGTTTCACTTTAATGATGTGATTTCAGTCAATGCAAACTGATTATTTCGATGCTCCAGGTGGTGTTTAGGAATTTTCCAGAATGAGCGGTCTCTGAAGTTACGTCCAGGCAAAGCGAGAGGTTGTGTTTGTAGCTATTAAAAAAAAGGGGGGAATAAAGAAGCTGCTGTATTGGGACATGTTGTAAATCTTAAAACGAAAGAAAGAAAGAAAGAAAGAAAGAAAGAAAGAAAGAAAGAAAGAAAGAAAGAAAGAAAGAAAGAAAGAAAGAAAGAAACTTGGAGACTTGATAAATATGGTTGTATTTATCCTAAAATGAAATGCTTTCTACTTGGGGGAAAAAAAACAAAAAAAACATGTTATTTGATAAAAAAGAAAAACTAAATACAGCATTCATCAAAATACATGTCTGCTGTGAGTTGGAATTACAGTATGAAGTGTGTGTTTAGGTGAAAAACAGCTTATAGTATAAAAAAAGCAGCTGAATGTTTATTTTAAGGCAAGGTGAGTTCCCAATGTCCGCAGCTGAGGCTGGAGTCTAATCAGAGGAAACGCTGTACCGTACGTGGGTTTGGGTGGAGACAGATTAAAGGTAATATGAGAGACGTGTGTGGGTTTATGAGCTAAAACGAGAGGAGAAACAAGTCCTGGCTCCCAGTGGTGGGCGCACCAGTGTTAGAGATGCACACTGTCAGAAGTAAAAAAAAAAAAGTCAAAGTCCTTCCCACGCCTTACAGTACCTGGTATTCCTGGTCAGTCTCCCACTCAAGTACTAACCAGGCCCAACTCTGATGGTGGCGATCTCCGTTTCCGTAGCCCTCGGCCTCTCGCCTATTACATAGCTAGGGTTACAGTGGGGGGCTAGTCCTCTGGTAACCACGAGAGTTTAACTCCCCATGCACATCTGTATTGCAGCGTGCCTTGCCAGATGGTAGTAGGTATGATGGTCTTTGGTATGACCCGACCGTGAATAGAACTCACGATCTCCCGATCGAGAGGCGGACACGCTACCACTAGGCCACTAGTCGGTACACTGTCAGAAGAATCGGGACTAAACCGTCCCAGTGCTCATCACTGCGGTGGCGGTGCGACCTTCGAGGCATTGCATCACGTTTTACCTTTAAAACTCATTTAAGGTAAAACTACAATCACTTTTCCACTCAGTGCAGCACATTTAGTCAAGAATCATGGGAAATTTATGCTTATTGGGGTATGAAGTGCAGTGTTGTATAAAGTACTGGGAAATCACACTCAAGTAAAAGTATTGGTACCCTTCCAAAAAATGACTTTGGTAAAAGTCAAAGTCTCATCTCATCTCATTATCTCTAGCCGCTTTATCCTGTTCTACAGGGTCGCAGGCAAGCTGGATCCTATCCCAGCTGACTACGGGCGAAAGGCGGGGTACACCCTGGACAAGTCGCCAGGTCATCACAGGGCTGACACATAGACACAGACAACCATTCACACTCACATTCACACCTTCGGTCAATTTAGAGTCACCAGTTAACCTAACCTGCATGTCTTTGGACTGTGGGGGAAACCGGAGCACCCGGAGGAAACCCACGCGGACACGGGGAGAACATGCAAACTCCACACAGAAAGGCCCTCGCCGGCCACGGGGCTCGAACCCGGACCTTCTTGCTGTGAGGCGACAGCGCTAACCACTACACCACCGTGACACCTGGTAAAAGTCAAAGTCACTGACTGAAATGTTACTTGAGTTAAAGTCTTAAATTATCTGACATTTCTTGCACTTAAGTATGACAAGTAATGCAAAAATAAATGCACTCAAGTAATGTAATTAAAAGTACACATAAAAGTAAACAAGCAAAGGCGATCTGAATTTGTAATATTTTTAATATTTTGGTAAACTGAAGGTAATTTGTCACCAATGGTTCATGACAAGCAATTACACTGCTGAAAATAGAGGTGCACACACAACCATTATAAACAAGAAGAAAATTAATTGGGAGGAAAATGAAGCTGCCTATCTGGCATCTGAAGATGGAGACCACAGTTTTGACACTTTTTTCTAATTTTTTTCCTTTGTTTTTTAAACTAAGAGAAAGTACTGAAAATTAGGCATACATCACACCATTAAGAAAAAAAAAACATAAAAAAAGCTGCTACTGTTATTGCAGTTTATAAACTATGGCGGTGCATACACGACCAATTGCTGTCATAATAATCAAAAGAAAAAAGTAATTTGGAGAAAACTGAAAAACCTGAGAAAACCGCGATGTGTTTCTTTAGATTGGACGGGGAGTTTCTACAAGATAGAATTTCCACGTTTTTTGGAAGGCATAAGAGGCACTTCATTCGATAGGACGGATCCTTCACATCAACGTAAGAGAACACGTCCTGACTTCGTTGGAGTCAGTGGGGTTAAAACACGTTCTTTTTTTCCTTTCTTTTTTTGAAACGAGTAACTAAATGGCTCTTTGAAAATGTATCAGAGTAAAAGTATGCAATTAAGTTAAAAAATATAGTGAAGTAAAAGTGAAAGTTCTCAAAAATTTGAAAACTCAAGTAAAGTACAAAATCTCCCAAAATGTACTTAAGTACAGTAGTGAAGTATTTTTACTTCGTTATTATACAACACTGATGAAGTGTAGCTATTAAACATTCAGGGAGCAGAATTCTTGGCACCTGACATGAAAATCTCATCGGCAAAGAAAAATTATGAACTTGAACATGTGTGGAGGACGTATAGCTTGTTGCGATCCTTGCTGTCCTTGTAAACATCCCATTCCAGATTTCTTCCCCTCTGTTTGCTGTTGTAATAATAATAATACTCATCTCATCTCATTATCTGTAGCTGCTTTATCCTGTTCTACAGGGTCGCAGACAAGCTGGATCCTATCCCAGCTGACTACGGGCGAAAGGCGGGGTACACCCTGGACAAGTCGCCAGGTCATCACAGGGCTGACACATAGACACAGACAACCATTCACACTCACATTCACACCTACGCTCAATTTAGAGTCACCAGTTAACCTAACCTGCATGTCTTTGGACTGTGGGGGAAACCGGAGCACCCGGAGGAAACCCACGCGGACACGGGGAGAACATGCAAACTCCGCACAGAAAGGCCCTCGCCGGCCACGGGGCTCGAACCCGGACCTTCTTGCTGTGAGGCGACAGCGCTAACCACTACACCACCGTGCCGCCAAAATAATAATAATAATAACTAGATAGAGGCTGTGACTAAAGTCACAGTAATTTGTGCTGGCTCTTACAAACCGGGACGTCTGGTCACCGTACCCTATAGATCCAGAACGGTAAGAGATAGAGAATGACAGTGAGGAAAAAATCCCGTTTTTCATGGATCATTCCGGATCAGTACTCCAGATCAGCACCAAAAGTCATAGCAATGTGATTCAGCCCAGAGGTATTCTTCATATGAAATTTGGTGATGATTGATTGAAAACTGAGGGAGAAATAGCATCCTAAAAACATTAGAAGAAGAAGAAAGTACTAAAGATCCTGAGTGAGAGTAACAATTCGCGCCAATGCTCCTAACACAAATTAATAACAAGCTTCACTCTTCTCTTCTGGCGAAGTCTTTCCACTCGATTTTGGGGCGTGGCTGTGAGAATTTGTGTTCATTCAGCTACAAGAGCATTAGTGAGATCAGGCTCTGATGTTGGGCTTCCAGTTCATCCTCAAGGTGTTCAGTCAGGGTTCTATCCATGCCTTTATGGAGCCCCTGTGCTTTGTGCAGAGGAACATTGTCGTGCTGGATCAGGTTTGAACCACTTGGCTCTGGTGAAGAGAAATTGTAACACTTCCAAAATTTGTGGAAACACTTCGGAGAAGAACCACATATGGGTGTGACGGTCATGGGTGCACATACTTTTGCTCATATAAGAAAAATTCTCAATTCCTGAGACTTTTTTATTTGAAAAATTCCTCTTCTGAGACACCGTAACCTCCTGACAGAGGCAGATAAAGTCCACTTTAATGACTGGAGAAAGACGTGTGTGTTTATTCTCATCAGTGTGTGTGTGTGTGTGTTTATTCTTCTCATCACAAATCCAACACAGAGGAATCTCTAAGCTTGAAGAGCGAGTATAAAAGCAAAGACCAGATGTATCGGTCTGCCCACGAGTGTGCATTTGTATTTAGATAATTAAACACTCTACCTTTCGCAGACACGACTCTGTGTAGAATGTTGGAGATCTGCACTTTCTTCTCTCTCACTGCTGCGCTCAGATACTCTCGGTCCAGCAGCTCCAAGAAGACCCGCAGCTCCGCCACCAGCTCCTCCATTGCTGCAGAAAACACACAAACATATAAACAGGGTCAAAATGAACAGGAGGAAGGGACCACACACACACACACACACGAGATGTTTTTCCACATTTTACAAAGCTTTCCTTCTGACGTGATCACAGGCATCGGCTGGCAGCGTACCTGAGGAATACGAGCAGCCGATGGAAATCCTTTGCTCTAAAAAAACTGAAGCCAGCACAAAAAGAAACACATAACTGAAGCTTTAAATAATACGTGTGTGTGTGTTTTATTATTATGTAACCCAGGGAACAGCTCTAGATTAGTGTGTGCCATGAAATGAAGTGTGATGCTGCAAATTGAGGGCGTCATGGCGGTGACACTCGGGCTTTGTACAGCTCAGCAACGTCAAGACGTATTAAGGGGGCCATGTTGGACTGTAAAATTCTGTCTTCGGCTGCCATATGATGTCATTCTGGGATTTCCCTTTTGCTAAGATTCAGGAAAACGTGATCCGGTTCACCAGAGATGATGAGGATGAGTTGTACTCCAGGTAAGACTCCACTTGTGACTCGTGATGTCACAACTTAAGACCTGCAAAGATGTCATGGATGACAAAATACGGTATGGACGAGTCACATATTATGGATTAATATAAAAAAAACGGATACAAAATGGTTATGGATTTTAACACTGATGCATCACGGATGCTAGTATAATACAGATTGGTCACAGATTTCATACGGATGATGGTTAATTTTATGAACGTTGCTACAAATCTACGAAACAATGACACGGACGTCACACAGATCGTCTCCATGGTGATGTTATCTGTCAGTGGTAGCTACATGATGGAGGTCGAAGCGCGAGATTAAGTCAAGCCAATACTCACTAATCAGGAGACGAGGCTTTCGATAAGAGATGTAGAACATCAGAAAACTTTACTGCACATGTACGATGGCAGAATATGGATTTATGCTTCATTGTACAAGACACAGGAAATGGTTCCATGTGAAATGCCAGAATTGTAAACTCAGTAAAAAACAAATTAAGAAGTCTAGAATGATTACATGTTTGGACTGCTGAAGTTCATAATAAAATACTGCGTTTGTATGTTTATTTTATTAATTTACTATTTAATTTTAACTATTTATGTTTTACAGAGGGTGGCACGGTGGTGTAGTGGTTAGCGCTGTCGCCTCACAGCAAGAAGGTCCGGGTTCGAGCCCCGTGGCCGGCGAGGGCCTTTCTGTGCAGAGTTTGCATGTTCTCCCCGTGTCCGCGTGGGTTTCCTCCGGGTGCTCCGGTTTCCCCCACAGTCCAAAGACATGCAGGTTAGGTTAACTGGTGACTCTAAATTGACCGCAGGTGTGAGTGTGAATGGTTGTCTGTGTCTATGTGTCAGCCCTGTGATGACCTGGCGACTTGTCCAGGGTGTACCCCGCCTTTCACCCGTAGTCAGCTGGGATAGGCTCCAGCTTGCCTGCGACCCTGTAGAAGGATAAAGCGGCTAGAGATAATGTGATGTGATGTGATGTTTTACAGAGGGTGGCAGGGTGGTGTAGTGGTTAGCGCTGTCGCCTCACAGCAAGAAGGTCCGGGTTCGAGCCCTGTGGCCGGCGAGGGCCTTTCTGTGCGGAGTTTGCATGTTCTCCCCGTGTCCGCGTGGGTTTCCTCCGGGTGCTCCGGTTTCCCCCACAGTCCAAAGACATGCAGGTTAGGTTAACTGGTGACTCTAAATTGAGCGTAGGTGTGAATGTGAGTGTGAATGGTTGTCTGTGTCTATGTGTCAGCCCTGTGATGACCTGGCGACTTGTCCAGGGTGAACCCCGCCTTTCACCCGTAGTCAGCTGGGATAGGATCCAGCTCGCCTGCAACCCTGCAGAACAGGATAAAGCGGCTACAGATAATGAGATGAGATGTTTTACAGAAAATATCACATATTCATGAATAAAAGATCCGTGCTTTGTTTTTTATATATATATATATATATATATATATATATATATATATATATATATTCCCCGTGATTCGTCCATATTTTGTAAACAGGCCAAAAATGTGACTAAAACAAAACACCGATGTCAGCACTTATCAGAACGAAAACAGATATCGAACCTGTCAGATCGGTAAGAGTGCTGAGAGAACATAAAGAACAGTGTGATCTGAGACTGTGTGAAAAATAGGCAAATAATCGATACATCAGGATTCCTTTATGTCTAGTTGTAATATTTGCATAAAATATTTAATATTCGAATGCATGTGCTCATTGTTTTCGCTTCCCTTTGCCTTATCATGGACTTGTTACTTGACTGTGTTCACCTGTTCCGTGTTACTCCTTAATTAGCTACTGCAGACACTGAAAGGTTATTTTTGTCCTGTTAAGTCTATAAAGTGCCTGGTTTTCTGTGTTACACTATAATTCCTCTTTTTAACCCTACTTCCTGTTCCTCACTCGATATAACTGGATGTTGGATTTGTCCTAATAAAAAACACACTGTGTTTACACTGATATTCACGGGTATTTACACTTCACAATTAATCATAATTAAATTTAATTATATTATTTTTTTTAAATCAGCATATATTTACAAGTTAGAGAAAGGGGGAAAAAATCTCATCTCATCTCATTATCTGTAGCCGCTTTATCCTTCTACAGGGTCGCAGGCGAGCTGGATCCTATCCCAGCTGACTATGGGCGAAAGGCGGGGTACACCCTGGACAAGTCGCCAGGTCATCACAGGGCTGACACATAGACACAGACAACCATTCACACTCACATTCACACCTACGCTCAATTTAGAGTCACCAGTTAACCTAACCTGCATGTCTTTGGACTGTGGGGGAAACCGGAGCACCCGGAGGAAACCCACGCGGACACGGGGAGAACATGCAAACTCCACACAGAAAGGCCCTCGCCGGCCACGGGGCTCGAACCCAGAACCTTCTTGCTGTGAGGCGACAGCGCTAACCACTACACCACCGTGCCGCCCCGGGGAAAAAAATAATAAGTAAAAAAAAAATTTGATGTGTATAGCAGGGTAACCACAACAGTGTTAGACAATTGCTGTGGGCCCAAAGTATTAAAAAAAAAAGCTATATTATAAATAAAATAGTCTATCGACAACATAAGACAGGACGTGCAAGAGGACAGACTGAATTACATTTCAAACCTATAGATTTAAAAGTGTGAGGGTTGTTGCAATCATAATTATTTAAAAACAGAAAAATAATAATTCAACATGGCAGATTTAAAAAAGCTACAATTGTCCATCAGAAAGAATGTTCCAGATTCTTGTCGTTCAAACAACAAAAGATTTCTGGTAGGTTGTGGTTTTACACTTACAAACATTTTTATACAACAAACCAGGGGCGATTTCTCAGAGACAACAAGGGAAGCCGAGCTTCCCCTAAAATTCTCTCCCCAAACTGCGGCATCTACGACGTTGAATTCTCATTAAAACAATAACTTGCATAACATAATATATGCCCAAGATTGTATTTACGTTCATAACTATCCTGTAACTTATTTGAGTGATGTCTGACGAACTTGCAGTTCGCTACGAGAATCACCTTTGCTGCCAGGCTGTAACCAGCGTTGCCAGATACTGCTGACGTTTTCCAGCCAAAATATGTTCAAAACCCGCTAAAATGCACTTAAAACAGCCCAATCTGGCAACACTGGCTGTAACCTTTCTTATTTCAATGGGCTCTATGCGCTGGCAGCCGGGTATCCGTTGCAGTCTACGAGAGGGCTCTGAACAGCCAATTTCGGCTAGTTGTTATTGGTTAAAATCGACAAAATCGTCACTTCCAGGGAAGCCGGGTATCTCTGGGGGTAAACGAGACAGTGGGAGGGACAAGAAGCCGGGCTGATAAAGGATTATTGGAGGTAGTGAGGAGGGCGGGCTCTGTACTTCGGCGTCGGCGAGGAACACGGAAGTATGATCAGTCAGTCCCTAGCGGATGTCGAGAAAGTGTAGTCGTGTGCCAAAGTGCTGTCCGAATTTCTTTTCATATAAACGTTTCTTCTCATTGATGTCTCTGTACATTACTCTGTAAATAAATGTAAATATTACTCGTTGTGCTCCGTTAACTTTCATCCATTCTATCAGTTTGATCATTCGCGAATTCACTCGTTTATTTCATTTGTAGTTCAATCTGGTTGTAGGCTAGCTTGAGCCTCATTGGGATCTGCAGTGCTAGCTGCTAACAGAAATTGGTGAAGTCTCTGGAAAGCACAACCAGCTGGTGTGACAGGGTCACAGACCATTTTCTGGAAAAGGAGCGGAGGGCAGAATTTGTGTATAAATAGTGTGCATCATATAATGTTCATGAATGTGAAGTGTGTATATTGTTCAGTAATGTTAAGAGAATGGTGGGCTCTGTGTTATAGGTTATACCTGGGTATAATATTCAAGGTTCTGTGTGTTGCATAGCCTACCTGGTTATGAATTTCCAGACTGTGTTGCAGAAGATGTTCAAGGATGTGTTGCACAGCTGGGTGTTGTGTTAAAGACTCTGTGTTGCATATCAGGGTATGATGTTCAAGGCTCTTCGTTGAATAGCCAGTGATTTTTGGATGTTTGATATTTTTGATTAAGGATATGAGGCACTAGCCTGGCAAGCCAGACTATAACATGAAATGTACAAGCAAAAATACTTTCTGCCACTAGGTAGGGTTGTCTAGTTCACTATGCTAATGGGGCACACCTTTCTATGCTTTGATATCCGGCCTACAGGTTTTACGATGAATACGTAAAATGGGCTTCCCCTGTTTTAAAAACCAGCAGCCGCCACTGCAACAAACATTATTTTATACAACTTTTCTTTTTGGTATTAGATTAGATACAATTCCGTGATACATCTATTGATGCACTTGTGGTATCACATGTTTTGGGTCACATGACCACAGAGGCGGCTAATAACACGCTACATTTAGTCCAACAAATTTATTTAAGTGACTTTTTTAATTGACTGTACGTTTAATTATAAGGTCATTCTAAAGAGGATAGTTTATACTCTGACTTGAGTATGTTTATGAGGTGAAAAATGTCCTTTTAATCTGTTATATTTAACAGTTATTCCATGAAATCGAGTCGTACATGAGCTGATAGGCGATGAGACGCGTAGCACCGAGTTGTCTGTAAGCCACGTACGACGAGATTGAGTGGAATAACTGTTTTATTTGATCCACATTCACTGGATTTTGAGAAACAGGGCATTTTTATTTTTTGCAAATTTGATAAATAAAAACTTCATACAAAACATCCGAGAAAATAATTTCCGCTTAGAATGTAAACAAACCGGCGAAATGACAGGAGCAATTTGTGAAAAAATGAGATAATAATAATTCTTGAAAAAAAAGGTATGTTCTTACCATCAAGTACTTTTATTAATCCTTGGTTAGTTCAGTAACACGCACCGCCATTTTGTTTTTCTCTACTCACAGTATATGAGTTGATATCAGTGTAGTAGAGTAACCAATCAGAGTGCGCGACTGCTCATATCCAGTGAATGCGGATAGAATAATCACCGATGTTCCTCCTGCTACATTTTATATCATTTTAATTCTGTTCAGTTCATCCAAAGGCTACTCGAGTCGCCTTTTCACCGGACACGTTCTCGCGTTTATTCAAGTAAGTATTTAAATAATTAGTTTTCCTGCTTAAGTAATTATTTTAAAGTAACAATACTTTACTTTCCCTCATTACGTTTTTACTTTTACAATATTTTCCAGCCATTTCTGCATGACCGTTATCTGCTGTTGGATGAAACCCAAATAATTTGTAATTTTTAACATTTAGTGTACAGCATAGGATGGAGAAAGTACACTTCATGGCCTTCGAAGGTTAAAATGAAGCATGTGAATACTAAATAGGAAAACAGACACCAGTGTAATTCACATGACTGTGGACAGAAAGCGTCGTGTAAACCGCGCTGTGAAACAGTAACTCGCAACAACGAAGCATCAGACGTACGTCTTGCGATGGTGTAGATTTCTCTGTAATGAGAGTCCTAAACCCTGTACAGAGTTTATGAAGCACTTTCATCTTGTGAAAGGAAATACACGTTAAGAGCCGACTGAGAGAAACGAAAGGCACACATAAACGAGGACCACCTTCAAACTGTGCTTGGGGGTGAAAAAAAACACAGAGGAAGAAAACACAACTCAGGCACCAACTTTCAACCTCCCAGTCTCCCGTCGCCAAACACACTCTCTCTCTCTCTCTCTCTCTCTCTCTCGCCTCGACGAAGTCTTGTGTCAACATGATCGAATGACGAAAGATGGCATGTTTCACTTCCAAAAGCAAGAGGAAGACATATCCGGAGGTGAACAATAAAAGAAGCATGTACACGCTGGAGCCAGAACCGCAGAGAGACTGGAGTTTTCAGTCCAATGTAATCCAAAGCCAGTTTGACAGGAAGAGGATTTAAGTCCATGCAGTCTAAACACTCGGCTCTGATGAGCACATGTTTTCTGTTTCCAGTCTCCAAACACAGGTAGACTGCACTGGAGTTTCACTGTCTGCCTCCAGGACTGAAAACCAGTGGTGCAGATTTATTAAAATATGTGTGTGTGTGTGTGTGTGGGGTCAGGGTTTATTACCACCCAGGCAGCAACAACAGCCCACAGCATTACACAAACGCTTCATCATTTGTGCATTTCATCACTCGGTTCTGCGTCCTCTATGAGGAATAAAACACTCGGTGTTGTCCGGTTAAAGGAACATTTACTGTTGGTGTTCCACAGGAATCTATTTTAGGACCGATTTTATTTAGTTTATATATTAATGATTTGCCTTTGATTTGCCCAGAAGTTCACATAAAGATACATCATCTGCATACATCTGTATGTGAACCTCTGGGCAAATCAAAGGCAAATCATTAATTACTCATAAATATTGTTAGTTGTTGTGGTTAATTGTTGTTTTGGATTGTCTGTATTGTACATGCTTTTACATTGCTTACCCAGGGACCACAGATGAAAATTAGCTCATAGCTAACTCTGCTGCAACAGTTGGGTTATGCACAGTCCCTGTTAACAAAAACCAATAAACTAAATTAACCTCCTAGGGCTTAGCGGTCACATGCGTGGACAGCACTTTATGGAAATTCGGAACAAGAATCCACATATGTGGACATACTTTTTCTCTAAAAGTACATCTTATCAAAAGATGATGCTTAGTTTTTATTCTAATCAGGTTCTAATAAGCCCAAATAGCAAAGAGAAATAAAAAATGCATGTAAAAAAACAGCTTGGGCCTTAGGAGGTTAAAGCTGTACTGCCTTTCAGATTTTTCCAAGTCATAAAAAGAATTTTCCCAACACACAGTTATTTTTGTTTAGTGACCGAAAGGTACTGAATTCGAATCACAAACTTACAATTTTATTATTATTTTTAAACAGAACAATTAATAAATTAATCTCCATGTGGCTCTAAATTCTCCACTATTTTTTCCTGCTTCCCCATGACCCAATTCAAGATACTACATCATACATGACGTGGTGATCTTTCCCCGTTCACGCAAGGCATTGTGAGATACAAATTTGAAACAGGAGAGAAAAATGGAGGACGTGAGTGTGCGAATAAAACGTGAAAGAGTGACTACAGTAACGGAAAGAAAGTGAGAAGAAAAGATGTTATGTTATATACGGAGGAAAGGAAACGCAGGACCAAACTAATAAATATTGGCGCTCAGCGAGCACCTCGGTGTGATCAGCTGTTCGTTTAGCGACAGAATGATGGAACTGTCAGTGCACGCTCAAAGGGAAACCTGTAGATGGCAGTAATGCAACACTGTGGATGCCAGCTGCCGTAAAACCCAAAAGAAGAAGAAGAAGGTAAACCTGCGCATGCGCACACGGACTTCCTCTGTCTGCTTGACTGCACCAAGCGAGCGATTTCATGCACATTATTTGCTTTAATCCCCACAAATTAAATAACTTCCCAGCCACAGAATGGCCTGATATTTTGTGAGATATTACAGAAATAAACATATATCACAATCACCACATTTCAGACGGAACTAAATTTCACCGATTTTATGAAATCGAAAGGCCGTCTAGCTTTAAACTAAACTAAGGAAAATAATCAACGCAAACCTGACCTCCTCAAGTCTTTTATTCCTCTTATACGCACAACAATAATTTCACGACAATCAGTTAATCCAACTCTAATGTTTTTTCTTTATTAAAATAATGACACATTATTTTCTTCTGTTCTTATATTATAGCAGCGATAAACAGTCTGTCCCCTTTCACCAGCTTCTCATTTTCAACATAAAACCCCCACAAACTCCTCAGTCCTGAAGATGTCAGGAAGCTTAAAGTTACAGCGTTATTGCTGACTGTTACAAAGAAGCACTGACACTGGAGACTCCTTCCATCAACGTATTAGTCATTACGAGAGCATTAATATAATCCTCTGATATGCAGCTGCACTACTGTCAGAGCTGCTGTTAATTAACAATTATTCACGGAAGGTGAAGTGAATATCGGTGAATAATAACGGAGATAAAGTCGAGGTCGAGGTTATTGTTCATCGATATATCAATATTCACTGAGCCTGAGGCGGATAATTGCTTTAGTATAAATACACAGGTGATTATTAATGTTTTTTAAATTGTATTTAAAAAATCATTTATTTCAAACTTCAAAATCTTTATGTAAATGTAATACAAGTCTGCGCCGCAAGGGTGTCACTGATCTACGCTGAATCACATAAAACCCTTTGCTTTGAAATCAATAAAATAAATCCCAACCCCACCTTCACTTTAAATAGTTTTAGACCAAACTTCGGAGCATCTTTAGCGCTTTTATTCAGGAACAGCATTCTTTCATCATCTGTAATTCTTCCTCACTTACGGTGACAAAGCAATTGGACGCCATTTTGCCGAGTTGCTCGAGGTGATTATTGAGAAATAGTCTGAATCTCTCAACCAATCAGAGCGCACGATTTCCTATAATCACCTGTGTTTTTATACTAAAAAGAATTAATCAACACTTTCTGACCAATCAGAGTCCAGAATTCAACCGCGATGTGGTTTACATAATTTTCAAGCATCTGCTTTATGATTAATCATTTATTGTGTTTTGAATAAACCTTTGTGCATGTTTTGATTTCGCTAGCGCTCTCGCGAGTATCTGTGGAGTGGACGTGAGACAAAACTGTAGCTTTGTGCGGATTGGAGAGGGATATGTTTTCACCTCTGTTTGTTTGTTTGTTTGTTTGTTCCCACCGTAACTCAAAAAATAGTAACAGATTTTCATGAAATTTTGAGGAAAGGTGATCCATGGGCTAAGGAATAATTTATTCAATTTTGCTGTAAATCTGGATATGTATTTGGCTCCAGGATGTTTTTGTCTGTTCCCAACATAACTCAAAAAGTAGTGAATGGATTTGGATGAACTTTGGTGGACAGTTTTAGTTTTACCCTAGGATCAAGTGATTTGATTTTGATGTTGATAATACGTGTCTTGGCAGTGGTATGGACTCGACTCTACCGAGTGTCCTTCTATCTATTTGGTTTATTTGTTTCATGTCTGTGAAGATTCTGAGTCATCCAGGTCATGGTAAACTGTGGGTGGTAAAAGAGAGCAACTGGACTTGCTTGAAGATTCTTGAAGACGTTTCACCTCTCATCCGAAAGGCTTCTTCAGAACTGAAGAAGCCTTTCGGATGAGCGGTGAAACGTCTTCAAGAATCTTCAAGCAAGTCCAGTTGCTCTCTTCTACCAACCACAGTTTATTTGTTTCCTGATTTACATTTTTATTTCACTCTGTTTTGTTTTATTCATTCTCACCTCCTAAATGAATGATGGTACATTTTTTAACTGCAGTGAAACAAGAAACTACAACTCAACCAATAACTAAATCAAACAAGCTGTTATCAGACACACTGTAAATAAATGAATCGTGAAAACAGTGTTAAAGGGGAATTTCAGTGGTAAATAAACAGATCTGTTTCAGCAATGATGTCACTGTTCTCGCTCAGAGATGCAAAGATGGCGGGAAATGCTGAATCATGAAACCACAAGAATCACAAAACAATTTTTTTTTTTTTAGTAAAGTATAGCTGGGATATAAGATCACACACAATGAGGCTGTCTGTCATCTACTCAGCCAGTGGTGTGAAACTTTATCCACAAAGAGCTGACATGGCCGCTGGATTTAAATCCGTGAGATTTAAAGAGCAAAGATGAACTGATAAAAACAAACGGTGACTGGCTGGAATAAAAGACTTTAAAAAAAACCCCACAACAACAGGAAAATCTATGCAGAAGCTGCGTCACGGTGGCCAATCAGACAAAATAAATCTTTACGCTGAAAAAGGAACAGCTGCTCCAACCCTTATCTTTCTCTGATGCATGTCGCAGTAAGGGCGGGGCGATATTATACAAATATCACGATTCTCAAAGAAGCATTTCTGAAGAAGGTACCAGCCATACAAATACTATTTTTATTGATAATAAACAAACAAACAAACAAAAAAAACCCCTAAGAAATAAATAACACTGAAAAGGGGAAAAATAACCATAAAGATATTACGATATTCACAATATATATATATATTACACTCACAGGCCACTTTATTAGGAACCGCCCTACACCCACCTGCTGTTTGATGCAGTTGTGTAATCAGCCGATACCTTCACAGCAGCACGATGCATCAAGTCATGCAGATCCAAATCAAGAGCTTCAGTTAATGTTCACAATGTTCACACATCAGAACGGGAAAAATTGTGATCTCATAGTGAAGTGTGACTTTCTTTCTTTCACTGTGGTATGGGTGTTGGTTTGAACCAGATAAGTATGAGGTTTGAGTATTTCAGAAGCTGCTGATCTCCTCCTGAGGTTTTCACACACAACAGTCTCTAGAGTTTACACAGAATGGTGCGAAAAACAAAAAAACACTGAGTGAGTGAGCGACAGTTCTGTGGGTGGAAAAAAATGTCTTGTTGATAAGAGAGGGTCAGAGGAAAATGGACAGATTAGTTTGAGCTTTTTTGCCAGGAAGGATATAGTAACTCTCATAATCACTCTTTACAACCGTGGTGAGCAGAAAAGCATCTCAGCATGCAGCAGAAAAACAGAACAACACATTGGGTTCCACTCCTGCAGCCAAGAACAGGGATCTTATGGCCCTTTTCCACTACCCTTTTTCAGCTCGCTTCAGCTCACTTCAGCCCGACACGGCTCATGTTTCGACTACCAAAGAACAGCACGACTCGGCTCGCTTCAGCCCTGCTTAGCCCCTAAAACTCGCACGGTTTTGGAGTGGGGCTGAAGCGAGCCAAAGCGAGCCGAGTGAGGCTGGGGGCGTGAGCAGACACTCCCCTGTGCACTGATTGGTGAGGAGGAGTGTCCTCACATGCCCACACACGCCCCGCGAGCACGCTGGGATCTGTAAACACCGCAAACCCGGAAGAAGAATAATTACGAATTACGAGAATTTCTGAAGCCTTATGCGCCTCGCCTCATCTATACGCTCTTGCCAGTATCTGTTGGCGTTGTCGGTGACAACAAGCCACAGAACCAAGACCAGCAACACTAACGACTCCATGTCCTCCATGTTTATTGTTTACTATTCGGGTCGTGAGACTACCGCTTAAAAGATCACTGATGTCACTGTTTGCGCTGCTTAACGACATCACGTGACGTCTACCCACTTTCGCTAACTCCACCCAATGTGTCCACCCACTTCCAGCCAGCACGGTTCAGCGCGGTTGTAGTCGAAATGCAACTTCAATAGCCCCACTCAGCTCGACTCAGCACGGCACGGCTCAGCCCGACTCAGCCGCGTTTGTAGTGGAAAAGCGGCATTAGAATCAACAACATGTTCCTATTAAAGTGTCCGGGGGGTGTATATTGTCATATCTCTGAGTCTTATTTTACAACTAATTTTAAGTATTTTTCTGATTTTCGTGGTATTTCTAAACAAGTACTGTTTGTTTTTTTTATTGCACAGTTGAATCTGAATGTACATGATTGGTTACTGCAGCTGTAAATTTGAAAAAAAAAAACCCCAATAACTTCAAAGTGGACATTTAGCCTAAGGGTTAACGCTGGTTTCGAATGTTTAAAATATATGAAGAGACCAAATGATGTAGAGATGACAGTGGTGATGAAAAGGAATTACAAAAATGTGGCAGTGGTGTACCACTCGCAACACATTTCGCAGGTTCGATTTCAGTCAAAAAGTACAAACAAGGTAGCATATTTGCTAACTTTGTTTCAGACATCGGGATTATCTGATGTCATTTATTCAAAACAAAACGATAAACAAACAAAAAACTCCCAAAGAAATCTGATATTCACACGGAAAGAAGAAGTTATATTTGGTACATATTAAATGCACCAATAATAACAAGACCGTCAATGAGGGTGTAGCCCTGTCTAGTCCAGAAGGAACGATCTAAAGTGGGCCACCTTGCGCAATAAATGTTGCGAGCTACTGTATATACACTATACACAAGCTATATATAGAAGCGATATCCAACCTAGGAATACCGACCTATTTACCAGAAAGAATCCAAAACAGAGAGGAATAGACCGAGAAGAAGCAATTTTTGTTGAACTGCTTAAGGCATTAAGGCTTAATTAGTCCATAACTTCATTATTAATTGTAATGAAGCAAATCTGTGTAGAAGTTCTATGCACCCTAGGTTCCCCTACCTTTATGGCAGAAAGAATCAAAATCGGTGAAGAATTGAGGGAGAAGAAGCGATTTGTGTGGAAACTGCTCGTTAGGGATTGATTAATTACTCCATATCTTCATTATTAATTGCAATTATGCAAATCTGGGTAGAAATTATATGCACCTCAGGCAGACCCACCTTCCTGCCAAAAAGAATAAAAATTGGTGAAGAATTGAGAGAGAAGAAGTGAGTTTTGTGAAATGTGGACGACGCCGGACAACAGATGATGGCGTAAACTCATCACCTGTTGGCCAGATGAGATAATAATAATAATAATTTTGTATTAGCAAGAAATAAAAAACACTGACTATTGCACCTTTAATAACCGCATTCACTCAGTTTTATTCAGTCTCTGTATCTATGTTTATACTGACAGCTATAGAACATGCAGGAATGATTGGATTAAAAATAAAAAGGAAATCATCAAACAGTCATTTGGAACTTGAGTTACTGAGACTAATGTTGCTTAAGAAAGGCCATGAGTTAGCCCAGTCTGATGTCTGAGTGTCTAGACTGACATCAGACATCATGTCAGACACTGCGCTCAGGATTTTATTCAGTAGTATCATGTCTATTTGCAGCTTTTTACACATTGCACACATAGTGAACTCAGCGTATAAACCAGCCGTGGGTTTGAGTCGAAATTGAGAATCCGGGATGCTGAAAATAGGACGGCGTTGTCGGCACCGTGAGCCAGGAATTCTATTTATTTATTTATTTATTTAGCCAGGATTCAACTTTGAGAATCAGCGATGTGGTTTCGGATATTTGGCCTACTTTGCTGCCGGGCCACCACAGACAGACTGGGACATACCAGTACACTGACACCATACAGCCAGTCACCTCATCTCTAAATCCACACACACACACACACACACACACACACACACACACACACACACACACACACACACAATTTCTTTATGCTCAAGTTCCCTGAAAGTTCTGGGCTTGGCTACAGCGCCACACTTATCCCTGAACTGTTGCTGTAAATGGTGAAGTAGTTACACAGCAGAAGTGCATTTCGGGTTTTTTTTTTTTTTTTTTGTGTGTGTGTGTGTGTGTGTGTGTGTGTGTGTGTGTGACAGAAGTCTTCCTGGTGTCAGTGTCTAATCTCACAAAAATGTCCACTGCAAAAAAGAAGTCAAAATTAGCTCCATCACCAAAAATGGTGACATCATGTGCAGTGGAGCTGAAAGATATGATAATCTGATCTTGATATTGCGAAATATTAACATCATGATGCAATTTTTTCCAGAGTATTTTCAGTATCAGCAGCTTTCATGGCTGTATTGTTACTCACTGTAATTAACTAAATGATAAAATTAGTATTATTTTCACACAGATCATTTCTTCATCCTTTTCTTCCTTAAAGTACTTAATATTTTTTTGTATCTGTTATTTTTTAAAAAAACGTAACTTTGCTTTTCATCAGTTTCACTTAATAATGACTTAATTTTCAGTGTTAGCACTAGCTGGCTGGCTAACAGGAGCGAACCTGACACGATTTCTGACAGGAATTTTAAGTGTTATATATAAATATTGATAAAATCTTTGCTGTTGTCACTACAAAGCTATCTAGCATGAGCTAACCTGACAGGATTTATACTTCAGGATCATAGGACATAATAGGCTAATCTTTGCTGTTAATGCTAACTGGTTAGCTAACATGACCTAATCTGGCAGGATTTCTGAAATTATTCATAATTTTTTTAAATAATCTTCATTATTAATAAGAGTCAATAATATTTACTATTTACACCAGCTAGCTAATGAGACAGGATTTGTGTTAGCCTTTTGAAGTCCCAATTAACACGAGCCAACTAGCTAATTCAACAGGATTTGTAACAGGATGATTTTAAAGTCATATTCATAAATGTTAATAACCTTAACGGTTCACACTAAAAAGCTAGTTACCATGAGCTAATCTGTCAAGATTTTCAAGTGATATTAATAAATCTTAACAAACACTAGACAGCTAGCTAACATAAGGGAACCTGAAAGAATTTCTGATGCCATTTTTAAGTCATAAAACCTAATAATATTCACTGGTAACACTAGCCAGTTAGAGAGAATAAACCTGAATTTTTATTTTAAAATCACAAAACAAAATGTTCATTGTTAACAGTAGCCATGTGGCTAAAAAGAGCCGAGTCTGACAGGATTTCTGAAAGGACCTTGAAGTCATAGTCACACATTTTGATAAATGTCACTTTTGTCACTAGCCAACTAGCTAACACTGGTAAATAGGATTTCTGGCAGGATTTTAGCTAGTTAGCATAAACTAACCTGACAGGATTTCTGGCAGGATTTTAGCTAGCTAGTTAGCATGAACTAACCTGACAGGGTTTCTGACATGATTTTAGTTAGCTATCTAGCATGAACTAAACAGACATGATTTCTGACAGGATTTTATCTAGCTA
This sequence comes from Neoarius graeffei, assembly GCF_027579695.1. NCBI lineage: Eukaryota > Metazoa > Chordata > Actinopteri > Siluriformes > Ariidae > Neoarius > Neoarius graeffei. Next base: position 5,774,780 of record NC_083582.1, on the reverse strand, counting down.
GCATGAACAAACCTGACAGGATTTTAGCTAGCTAGCACGAACTAACCTGACAGGATTTCTGACACAATTTTAGCTATCTAGTACGAACTAACCTGACAGGATTTATGACAGGATTTAGCTAGCTAGCTAGCATGAACAAACCTGACAGGATTTTAGCTAGCTATCTAGCATGAACTAACCTGACAGGATTTATGACAGGATTTTAGCTATCTAGCATGAACAAACCTGACAGGATTTCTGACACAATTTTAACTATCTAGCATGAACTAACCTGACAGGATTTCTGACAGGATTTTAGCTAGCTAGCTAGCTAGCATGAACAAACCTGACAGGATTTTAGCTAGCTATCTAGCATGAACTAACCTGACAGGATTTCTGACACGATTTTAGCTAGCTAGCATGAATTAACCTGACAGGATTTCAAACAAGATTTTAGCTAGCTAGCATGAACTAACCTGACAGGATTTCTGACACGATTTTAGCTATCTAGCATGAATTAACCTGACAGGATTTCAAATAGAATTTTAGCTATCTAGCATGAACTAACCTGACAGGATTTCTGACAAAATTTTAGCTATCTAGCATGAATTAACCTGACAGGATTTCAAATAGGATTTTAGCTAGCTAGCATGAACTAACCTGACAGGACTTCTGACAGGATTTTAGCTATCTAGCATGAACTAACCTGACAGGATTTCTGACAGGATTTTAACTATCTAGCATGAACTAACCTGACAGGATTTCTGACACAATTTTAGCTATCTAGCATGAACTAACCTGACAGGATTTCTGACAGGATTTTAACTATCTAGCATGAATTAACCTGACAGGATTTCAAACAGGATTTTAGCTATCTAGCATGAACTAACCTGACAGGATTTCTGACACGATTTTAGCTAGCTAGCATGAACTAGCCTGACAGGATTTCAAACAGGATTTTAGCTAGCTAGCATGAACAAACCTGACAGGACTTCTGACAGGATTTTAGCTATCTAGCATGAACTAACCTGACAGGATTTCTGACAGGATTTTAGCTATCTAGCATGAATTAACCTGACAGGATTTCAAACAGGATTTTAACTATCTAGCTTGAACTAACCTGACAGGATTTCTGACACAATTTTAGCTATCTAGCATGAATTAACCTGACAGGATTTCAAACAGGATTTTAGCTATCTAGCATGAACTAACCTTACAGGATTTCTGACACAATTTTAGCTAGCTAGCATGAACCAACCTGACAGGATTTCTGACACAATTTTAGCTAGCTAGCATGAACTAACCTGACAGGATTTTTGACAGGATTTTAGCTAGCTAGTTAGCATGAACTAACCTGACAGGGTTTCTGACAGGATTTTAGCTAGTTAGCATGAATTAACCTGACAGGATTTCAAACAGGATTTTAGCTATCTAGCATGAACTAACCTGACAGGATTTCTGACACAATTTTAGCTATCTAGCATGAACTAACCTGACAGGATTTCTGACAGGATTTTAACTATCTAGCATGAATTAACCTGACAGGATTTCAAACAGGATTTTAGCTATCTAGCATGAACTAACCTGACAGGATTTCAAACAGGATTTTAGCTATCTAGCATGAACTAACCTGACAGGATTTCTGACACGATTTTAGCTAGCTAGCATGAACTAACCTGACAGGATTTCAAACAGGATTTTAGCTATCTAGCATGAACAAACCTGACAGGACTTCTGACAGGATTTTAGCTATCTAGCATGAACTAACCTGACAGGATTTCTGAGAGGATTTTAGCTATCTAGCATGAACTAACCTGACAGGATTTCTGACACGATTTTAGCTAGCTAGCATGAATTAACCTGACAGGATTTCAAACAGGATTTTAGCTATCTAGCATGAACTAACCTTACAGGATTTCTGACACAATTTTAGCTAGCTAGCATGAACCAACCTGACAGGATTTCTGACACAATTTTAGCTATCTAGCATGAACTAACCTGACAGGATTTTTGACAGGATTTTAGCTAGCTAGTTAGCATGAACTAACCTGACAGGGTTTCTGACAGGATTTTAGCTAGTTAGCATGAACTAGCTAAGTTTCAAGTTATATTCATAAATTTTGATCATCTTTGCTTTTAACACTAGCCAAATAGCTAACATGAGCTAACCCAACAAAATTTCTGACAGAATTCTAGCTAGCTAACATGAGCTAACCTGACAGAATTGACTGAAAAGGATGTTATATTCCCAACAGCTAGCCGCTGTGTCCAGGGATCAGGTCGTCGAGGCCCCTGCCTTCGACTGCCACCCAATCCACACTGCACCAGTCCCCTACTGCTACCTCTGTGGGTGGTGAACCCACAGGAGGTCGGGCCCACGTCACCTCTTCGGGCTAAGCCCGGCCGGGCCCCATGGGCAAAGGCCCGGCCACCAAGCGCTCGCAAACAAGCCCCAACCCCAGGCCTGGCTCCAGGGTGGGGCCCCGGCTGCGCCATACCGGGCAATGTCACGGTCCTCAATGGTTTCTCCATAAGGGTTTTGGTGAACTGCTCTTGGTCTGGCCTTTCACCTAGGACCTGTCTGCCTTGGGAAACTCTGACAGGGGCATAATGCCCCCGACAACATAGCTCCTAGGTCATGAGCTTTGGGTAATGACCGAAAGAACAAGATCGCGGATACAAGCGGCTGAAATGAGTTTCCTTCGCAGGGTGGCTGGGCGCTCCCTTAGAGATAGGGTGAGAAGCACAGTCACTCGGGAGGAGCTCGGAGTAGAGCCGCTGCTCCTCCACATCGAGAGGAATCAGCTGAGGTGGCTCGGGCATCTCTTTCGGATGCCTCCTGGACGCCTCCCTGGGGAGGTGTTCCAGGCATGCCCCCCCGGGAGGAGGCCCCGGGGAAGACCCAGGACACGCTGGAGGGACTATGTCTCTCGGCTGGCCTGGGAACGCCTCGGTGTTCTTCCCGAGGAGCTGGCCGAGGTGTCTGGGGAGAGGGAAGTTTGGGCTTCCATGCTTAGACTGCTGCCTCCGCGACCCGGTCCCGGATAAAGCGGAAGAAAACGAGACGAGACGGGATGCTATATTCATAAAAATGTGATCATCTTCACTGTTTTCACTAGCCTACTAGCGAACATGAGCTAACCTGACAGGATTTTACATCATATTCATAAATGTAAACTCTTAAATATTCATAAATAGAACTAAAAAAAATCATAATTAGAACTAGCCAGGTGGCTAACATGAACTAAACTGACAGGGTTTTTTTTTTGAGACTTGTATATTATTAAATCTTCACCACTAAGGTTAGCATGAAGGCTAACTTGACAAGACGTTTCAGAAAACCCTTGAAATATCTTGAATTTCTATCTATGAAGTTCTAGTATTTCATCTAAGATCATATTTTAATTTTTTTTTCCTGCTCTAGCATACATCATCTCGGGAAGGGTGTGTTAATGCACTGATCAGAACGTTTAATCAGCAAACTATGCCCAGATCAGTAAATGCTCCTCCGGGTGCAGAACTCATATTCACTGATGCGGAAGTGGATAAAGAGATGTTTGGGAATGTGTAAAATGCACATCTGAGCGAGTGTGTGACAGCTAAATGACACAGTAACAGTAAAGTGTAGAGTTGGGCTATAAATATCCAGCAGATGCTCCATTCCAGCGTTAATGATGGACTACAGTAAACCTCCAGATGTACAGACACCAAACACACCACTGATCATCAATGAGAGGGAAAATATGTAGATGTGTGTGTGTGTGTGTGTGTGTGTGTGTGTGTGTGTGTGTGTGTGTGTGGACTACAGAGCACTAATGTGTAAACCGCACTCGAGGGAAGAGGGAATGAGGATGAGGGGGCCGTGGTTGGAGAAACCCTCATCTCGGGTGGTGGAGAGACTTCATGGTGCCTTGAAAAATGGCTTTGTTTCTCTCAGCCACAATCTCTGTGCTGTACATCACTGTATACGTCTGTATAATAATGTATAGTGCTGTATAATGACGGACAGTGCTGTATAGGTGAATATTGTATAGATTTGAGTGTGTTACTGGGAAATACACCACTCATATTTTTCATCCGAGCTCCATCCGAGACATGGAGAACCAAAACCGTGACATAAATCTCTATTGCCTCTTTTCCACCAAATCAGTTCCAGGGCTGGTTCGGGGCCAGTGCTGGTGCTGGTTCACAACTCGTTCAACTTGCGAGCCAGCTGAGAACCAGTTTGCTTTTCCATCGCTCATGGTGCTAAGGGAAGCCACGTCATTACATCGCTGTATACATCAGTTACGTCGTTGTATACGTCATTACGTCGCTGTATACTTCAGTTACGTTGCTACGTTTGCATAAACCTTGGCGCGAATATTGAAGCAAAAACAACACGGAAGAAGCAGCAGCAACAGCAGCAACAACAATAATAATAATGAATGACTTCGCGTTTGTACAGCTGCGGCTTCTTGTCGCTTAAAAATGGCGATCTTTCACGGTCTTGGTATTGTTGTTGGTCTTAACAACTCCGCCCCCCCCGCTGACGTAAGCGGTTCTTTCCTCTGGCCCAGCAGAGAGTTGGTGCTAGCCTGGAACCGGTTTTTCTGGCCCCAGAGCCAGTTCTTTGTCAGTGGAAACAGAAAACCCGGTTCCAGACTAAGCACTGGCCCCGAACCAGCCCTGGAACTGCTTTGGTGGAAAAGGGGCATTTATGTCACTCATGAGGAACTCGATGAATTGTTTTGATAAATTTGGGGACTTTTTGTTTGTGAAAGTGTCGATATAATAAAAAGAAAATCACATGTTGGCTTGAAGATATGAAGTTTATCTTCTCATGTTGAAAAACTTGCATTTTTCATATGAAATACATCGCAGGTCTGAGTGACATATTTAAATAATATTGGCTGGTGTTGAGTGGTCTATCAGATAGAGTCCATTCAGCTAGCATGATACTGAACAAGTCGAAGACGGGTAGCTGAATGGAATATATCTGATAGACCATGAAAAAAACCAGCAAATATGATTATTATTATTATTATTATTATTATTATTATTATTATTATTATACATACACATTCTGTTCATATCAGCATGTCAGCATTCTCGAAACCAATGCGAGCTTAACAGCACCTTCAGTGCAGCAGTGAAGTCACCTTCCAGCCGGTGTAGCGTTCATCAATAGTGTTAGCGAACGCTAATAAAGTGGTCAACCCAGTGTTATTGAGAGCAAGTAGCACAGGCTAACGACCGAGAAACTAAGATTTGTGTCTCCAGACTCTTCTTCCACGCTGCACACTCACTACAGTATTTTTCACTCAGACTTAAGGATTCATTTCCCTGTGTAATTTACTGAGTTACCTTTAAAATCAACATCGACAACGATGCACAACGGAGCAACCTGGCAGCCTGCCGCTAATCCCTTACAAATTCCTTTACCCTGTTGCTTTTTTGGTGTCTGGCTAAGTTTTGGCTGAGCTCAAGTTCCAGCTGTAATAGTAACGGTTCACCACTGCTTGCAAATATGCGTGAAGAATATCTAATGAACTTTCGGTAGCCTTTCAATGCGTCTTTCTCTTTCCCGGCGAACAAAGAAATGCTTCTGCGTATGCATAGCAGAAAATTTTCTCATAGGATATTCGCATCAGCTCCGATGTGTGACGTCATGTTGTGTTGACAACGATGCAATATCGTAAACCATATTCAACGTTCATTCTCCATCGGGTAGAGTGACGTAATACACGTAGGATAAGCGATATTGCATGCTATCAAACCAAATGAATGAAACCCGCTAGAAGGGAATAGAACACGTTTTTTATTCCCAATATTTCACTCTGATGATGTCACTCCCAGTGTTTTCCCGCTGACTACCGGTAGACGTGCGTTGTCAAAATGGCGAACCGGTTCAAAATTAAAATTCTTTTGATTGACTTGTGCATTTTTTTTGTGGATGTGTCCGTATAATATAAAGAACATTACACGGTGGCGTGAAGATAAACGCCGTATCTTCTCGTGTTGAAAATATTTTCACTCGTTCACTTCACTCACTCGTGATATATACATTCACCACTTGAAAATAAACTTCATATCTTCGAGCAACTGTGTAATATCCTCTATATATAGTCCTGTATAATGCTGTGTAGTGCTGGATAATGATGTAAAGTGCTGTATAAAACTGTGAAACACTCTTCAGCAAAACCTTCAGAGAAAACAAACAGAGAGAAATGACCGAGAGGAGAGAGACATTACCCAGAATCCCCAGTCAGATCCAACTCAGTCGGCTGATAAAGGCCTGTCTTATGTTAATAAGAGAGTAATAGAGATGAGCTGTCAGTGTGTGTGTGTGTGTGTGTGTGTGGGATGAAAGATTGCATACCTAAGCCAAGTTGCTGACAGAGTAAATGAGAAAGGTGGATGAGGGATAAAATGTGAGAAATGTCTGCATGTAAAAGCTTTTAAAAGGCCATGACTGGGGGGAAACTGTCAGAAAGTAAAGCCCCTTTCACAAAACACTCGCATCACATCACACCCACACACACTGAACAAGTGCCAACTAACACAGTGTTTGAGCTGTAATAAATGTTAATAAATACATTAAATGCAGCTACATACTAGGCTGAGGTCAAAACCGTACAGAACCTCACACATCCACATCCACCAATGCCACATATAGGAACAGTGTAGTTTAGCCAGAGTGCTTTGGACAGTCGAGAAGTCTTTTACGTTGCCATGGCAACCATAACAAAACCACTTGAGAAACATCTCATCTCATTATCTCTAGCCGCTTTATCCTGTTCTGCAGGGTCGCAGGCAAGCTGGAGCCTATCCCAGCTGACTACGGGCGAAAGGCGGGGTACACCCTGGACAAGTCGCCAGGTCATCACAGGGCTGACACATAGACACAGACAACCATTCACACTCACATTCACACCTACGCTCAATTTAGAGTCACCAGTTACCCTAACCTGCATGTCTTTGGACTGTGGGGGAAACCGGAGCACCCGGAGGAAACCCACGCGGACACGGGGAGAACATGCAAACTCCGCACAGAAAGGCCCTCGCCGGCCACGGGGCTTGAACCCGGACCTTCTTGCTGTGAGGCGACAGCGCTAACCACTACACCACCGTGCCGCCCAAATTTATTTCTAAGAGTTTGAAATTTTCTTAGTTTTTCAGAGCTTTTGAAGGATGTTAGCTATGTACAGGCTGTCAATCATAGCGGAGCTCCCGCGCGGGCCTCACCATACCTAAGAAAAATGGTAAACCCATCGAGTCGATTTTTTGTGGTTTGTCCGTGTCCGTGTACGACCACTCATACACACCGCCTAGTGGTCAGTGTTAGTAATTACCAGTCATACACACCACCTCGTGGCCAGTGTTAGTAATTACCAGTCATACACACACACACACCGCCTAGTGGCCAGTGTTAGTAATTACCGGTCATACACACCGCCTAGTGGTCAGTGTTAGTAATTACCAGTCATACACACCACCTAGTGGCCAGTGTTCGTGATTACCAGTCATACACACACACCGCCTAGTGGTCAGGGTTAGTAATTACCAGTCATACACACCGCCTCGTGGCCAGTGTTAGTAATTACCAGTCATACACACACACCGCCTAGTGGTCAGGGTTAGTAATTACCAGTCATACACACCGCCTAGTGGTCAGTGTTAGTAATTACCAGTCATACACACTGCCTAGTGGTCAGTGTTAGTAATTACCAGTCATACACACCGCCTAGTGGCCAGTGTTAGTAATTACCAGTCATACACACCGCCTAGTAGCCGGTGCTAGCCAGTAAAGAAATAAAACAAAAGAGACTGGCTATGATATAAGAAAATTCTACAACCCCAAAACAGTTGGGCGCTCCGCTTTTAGGCAGTGCCTAAATCTATATATTACTACAGTGTGTGTGTGTGGGGGGGGGGGGGTTGTTGAGTGTCAGTAAACAGGAAGTAGTAACAGGTAACATGTTAAGCCATTTTATCGAACAAGAAATGTAGATCAAGCTATGAGAAAAAAAAAAACTCCCCGAGAAGCCATGAGGACTCAAAATGGGTGACACAAGAAAGTGTTTATGATTACAGCCGGAGGTCTTGGGTACAATTTTACAGCTTCCACATGTGAAACACTGGAATAATAGTGAGGCTTGGGCGTAAACTGTTTTTGGGAAGCGTGTCACTTTAAGGGTATGCAGGCAGAACCTTTGACAGGAGCAGGTGCAAATATTTATGGCACAAGACTGGAAAGAAATGAAAAAATGAGCAAATTCCTTGCAAATTCTTGGATTAAGGTCACATCTAACAGACCGAAAGCAATACTGACTGCTTCCTTAATCACTTGAGCCCATGATGTGTCACAAGTTTGCGTTATTTTAAATAAAAATTATAATCTTGAACGTGATTGTCTAGGAGTTATAGTGGTTCTGCAAATCATGGGTTTGTATTAATGTGTTCTTTCTAGTACGTTATCTTTTTTGTAATAATTAATAACTCATCCAAGAAATGTTACATCATGGGTGCGAGAAATAAACAGATAAAAAAGTGTGTACATTTCTGGAACATTTCTGGAAGGAGTCTCCAGCGTCAGTGCTTTGGGTAAAACTGTAACTAAGTTTTCTGACATTTTCAGGACGGAGGAGTTTACGCTTTGCATTTTTTCAGTAACATAACAAGCTGAGAGAACAGTGAAGGAATGGCTGTTTATAGCTGCTATAATGTAAGTGTACATTATACATGTAATGTAACTTGTTTCGCAGATGTTCCACAACATGAAAAGTCACTCGAAATGGATAAAAAAAATTACAAATTAGTTAGCAAATTGCTGTAGTATAAGAGGAAGAAAACACTTTGGGATGCACTGTTATAGGAAAATAAACTGCTTTATTACGCCACCCTGTTGCTGATTATTTTCCTCTAACAGCACAACATGGAATTACTGAGTTTATTCCTTACTGAGTGCATCATTGTGACAAATGATTGATATTGTGATACCATGGCAGAGCAAGCATTAATGTGAACACTTGCTTGATAGTCTAACTTCGAAACTGGACTCGATAACATGAACAACTGATCCACCAATCATCCTCAACATCCTGCTGATTAGTCCAAATCTCTGCGACAAAGCAGCAGGAAATAGTAAATATGCTGATTGTTGTTTTTTTTTCTGATATTATTGAAAAAACATAAGGATGTTCATGTTCTTCCTTCTCAGATGACATCGGTGCAAAAAGAACCTAAAAAACTTCGTCTACGTTTCGATATTGAGTTCTAGTTTAATCTTTTATTTGATGGCGTTGTAAAAATAGTGACTGAAATTGCTACACAAATTGACGGAAATTAGTTTTGGAATTAAATCGGAAAGGCTTTCTGCATAGTCGAACCTTAATAAAGTAAAATCTTAGTAAAATCAGACACTAAGGCAGCACCAGTGCAGAGCACCAGCTCAGAGCTCAAACTGCTCTCCACATTCTTCTTCTTTACGTTTCTCTGAGGTAACATAACACTCACTGCTCAGAACGTTTAACCAAATTAGAAACACATGCTGCTTCAGATTGAACTTCTGCTCTCCATATATATGTGTGTGTGTGTGTGTGTGTGTGTATATATATTTATGCTATAGGCAAAATCATCATAAATGTGGTCTTCGGTCATATTTTTAGCTCCATTAATCCACTGTAGGACATCAGAGTTACTGTTTCGTTAAGTTTTTACACCCAGAACATACTCACCTCTGGAGGCGAACAAAACAGGGTCACTCCGCATGGTGAAGGTGATCACATCTAACCGAGCGTCCAGGCGCCTGAGTTCATCCGGTCCAGCCCAGAGAGACCGGCTACGATTCTGCTCGTCCACTTTCTTCTCTCTTCTCTCCGCCTCTTTTCTTTTTTCTTCTCTCCCCTCCTTCTACCACGTCCTGCCCTGTAACTGTACTGTACGATCTCCTTCTTTGTTTCCTTCGAGTGCCTCGAGTCTTTGTCAGTTCCGAAGAGCTGTGAATAAACCTGTCTTTCTTTCTTTCTTTCTTTCTTTCTTTCTTTCTTTCTGAGTTGAAATTCAGCACACTTTCTGTGGCTTCTTTATTGTGCAGACACCGCTCGATGAAAAGCGACACCTCTCTCTCTCTCTTTTTTCCTCCCCTCCTCCCTTTTTTCTCCACCCTCAATCCTCTTGAGTTCTCCACCTCCTTACATCCCAGTGCTCTGTGTCTGTGTGTGTATGTGTATGCACACGACTGCTTACAACATCTGTAGTGTAGTGACACACTTTATTTCAAAGCAGTGATTATTCATAATAACCTCAAACCTCACACATGTTCTTGTGGTAGCTTAGTGCAGAGAGGAGGACAAAAAGCTCCTCAAGCACTGAAGCAAATGCCCTCAAAGAGAACAAAGCCTCAGCTGGCTGGAAAAACAAATACCTCGGTGTAAACTGGGATCCTGGGGGCTCGCAGTGACCAGAACCTGTCATTTACACATAACTGTGATATCGTTAAAGAGTGGAATGTAATTTTTATATATATATATATATATATATATATATATATATATATATATATATATATATATATATATAATCATCTTAGATCACTGGTTATTCTCGCATATCTAATTTCGTGTTCATTATGTAAATGATTTTGTCTCAATACTAATATGATAACTAATTATAATTTCATGTTTGGAATAAAAATCATTATAAAATACAATGACACTTTCCTTAACGAATAAAAATCAACACTGACATCATGGATACACTGTAACTACAGCTGCACGATACGATGTTATAATATCAATATTGCAATCAATTCTGTCCCTTTTCTGATATATCATGTGGTCATGATATCTTTTTATAACATTATTTAACAACATCTACAAACTATACGGGTCTTGGGATGACTTGATTCGATATTATTTTGCTGGCAGCTTGTCATCAAACCTATATTTCAGGATAGATATTTGTGCATCTTCGAAATGCCGTTATGATATTTTTCTCATATCGACCACACCCTAGCCCCAACATTGATGTTTTATGATTTAAAAAAGGAATGTGTGTAATCGTGGATATACTGGAGTTTTCTTCCCATGTAAGGACAGAATGTTCTTTACCATTTATGGAAGGAGTCTCCGGTGTCAGAGGTAAATCTGTAACTTTTGGGTTCTCAGTAACATGACAAGCTGCAGGGGTTTTATTTTTGTCTTATTAACTTTAAAAATAAGAAAAAAAGAAAGGCCGGGGAGGGACTAATTGTTTCTAGCTGCTATAAGTGAGAACAGGAAGTAACTTGTTTTGAGAACATTCCAAAACATTAAACATAAATAAATGGATAAAATCTATGAAGTGTTTTTGTTTATTAAAAAAAATATAAAATTGTTGGAAAATTGTTGTGGTACAAGAGGAACATAAAATTCAGGATATATTGGTATAGTAAAATAATTAACTTGGGGGGGGGGGGGGGGGGGGTAACAGTAGCACCAGGAGGCAATGGATGGATGGATGGCTGCTTGGTTGGATGGGTGGATGGATTGCTGGATGGATGGATGGATGGATGGATGGATGGATGGATGGACGGCTGGCTGGCTGGATGCTTGGTTGAATGGATATATGGAATGATGGATGCTTGGTTGGATGGATGGAAGGATGCTTGGTTGGATGGATGCTTGGTTGGATGGGTAAATGTATGGATGCTTGGTTGGATGGGTGGATGGATAGATGGAATGATGGATGGATGGTTGGTTGGATGGATGGTTGGTTGGATGGATGGATGGATGGATGGATGCTTGGTTGGATGGGTGGATGGTTGGATGGATGCTTGGTTGGATGGATGGAAGGATGGTTGGATGGATGCTTGGTTGGATGATTGGATGGATGGATGGATGGATGGACATCCTCTATATACCAGACCTCAACTCCTCCTAGGTGCAGTGTGAGGCCCTGTAAAGCGTCACTGCATGAGGTTGAGGTGTTTCTGTGGTTCCACGCTAATGCTTAAGCTACAGATCTCCTGTGGAGAGATGGCTCCACTCCATCCATCACTCAGCAAGACAGAGGAGAGCATCTACAACTGCTCAATTATTAATGGGAAGTGTTTCACCAATGAATCGTTTCCCAACCTGTCATTAGACATATGGAACTAAAAAAACTGTCAGTCCTCCAAGACTGAATATTTCTCATTTGCATTGTTTGCATTGTCCTATTAACGTGTTGAGACCAGGGGCTAGACTAACGTACAAGGTGAACTTACTCTGTTAATAGATGAACAGACTGTGATGTGGAAAAAAGCTAAATGCTCAATTGTATGAAATCTTCACTTCTTTAAAAGTCCACTCCAACAAATTATCCCTAATCTACAAATCATGGCAACAGAGAAGGTGCTTTGGAAGAAGAGTCACATGTTCATTGATTGTTCTTGTTACTTTTTATGGCGTGCCCCAAATTGAGACCTAAATCCTACAATCCTCTTTGTGTGCTTTTGGGTGGTTAAAGTCAGACCTGCAACTGTAATAGCATTAATGTTTACAGTACTGGAGGTTAAAAGGGATTTTACAAACTCACGTTACAGTGGAACCTGAATGAGTCCTTGCTGGCTAAGGAAATGTCTTCGATAAAAGCAAGAATAATTGCTTTGTGTATTAGAAGATACTATAAAATAATCTCGGAGAAGAAAGGCTGTTTGATTGACTTATTTTATTTGACATTCACAGTTCTTGTATAAAAAATAAATACATGATTTAGTTTCAAATAAACCACACCACATACTTAAACTACAACCCCGATTCCAAAAAAGTTGGGACAAACTACAAATTGTAAATAAAAACGGAATGCAATAATTTACAAATCTCAAAAACTGATATTGTATTCACAACAGAACATAGACAACATATCAAATGTCGAAAGTGAGACATTTTGAAATTTCATGCCAAATATTGGCTCATTTGAAATTTCATGACAGCAACACATCTCAAAAAAGTTGGGACAGGGGCAATAAGAGGCTGGAAAAGTTAAAGGTACAAAAAAGGAACAGCTGGAGGACCAAATTGCAACTCATTAGGTCAATTGGCAATAGGTCATTAACATGACTGGGTATAAAAAGAGCATCTTGGAGTGGCAGCGGCTCTCAGAAGTAAAGATGGGAAGAGGATCACCAATCCCCCTAATTCTGCGCCGACAAATAGTGGAGCAATATCAGAAAGGAGTTCGACAGTGTAAAATTGCAAAGAGTTTGAACATATCATCATCTACAGTGCATAATATCATCAAAAGATTCAGAGAATCTGGAAGAATCTCTGTGCGTAAGGGTCAAGGCCGGAAAACCATACTGGGTGCCCGTGATCTTCGGGCCCTTAGACGCCACTGCATCACATACAGGCATGCTTCTGTATTGGAAATCACAAAATGGGCTCAGGAATATTTCCAGAGAACATTATCTGTGAACACAATTCACCGTGCCATCCGCCATTGCCAGCTAAAACTCTATAGTTCAAAGAAGAAGCTGTATTTAAACATGATCCAGAAGCGCAGACGTCTTCTCTGGGCCAGGGCTCATTTAAAATGGACTGTGGCAAAGTGGAAAACTGTTCTGTGGTCAGACGAATCAAAATTTGAAGTTCTTTATGGAAATCAGGGACGCTGTATCATTCGGACTAAAGAGGAGAAGGACGACCCAAGTTGTTGTCAGCGCTCAGTTCAGAAGCCTGCATCTCTGATGGTATGGGGTTGCATTAGTGCATGTGGCATGGGCAGCTTAAACATCTGGAAAGACACCATCAATGCTGAAAGGTATATCCAGGTTCTAGAGCAACATATGCTCCCATCCAGACTACGTCTCTTTCAGGGAAGACCTTGCATTTTCCAACATGACAATACCAAACCACATACTGCATCAATTACAGCATCATGGCTGTGTAAAAGAAGGGTCCGGGTACTGAACTGGCCAGCCTGCAGTCCAGATCTTTCACCCATAGAAAACATTTGGCGCATCATAAAACGGAAGATACGACAAAAAAGACCTAAGACAGTTGAGCAACTAGAATCCTACATTAGACAAGAATGGGTTAACATTCCTATCTCTAAACTTGAGCAACTTGTCTCCTCAGTCCCCAGACGTTTACAGACTGTTGTAAAGAGAAAAGGGGATGTCTCACCGTGGTAAACATGGCCTTGTCCCAACTTTTTTGAGATGTGTTGTTGTCATGAAATTTAAAATCACCTAATTTTTCTCTTTAAATGATACATTTTCTCAGTTTAAACATTTGATATGTCATCTATGTTCTATTCTGAATAAAATATGGAATTTTGAAACTTCCACATCATTGCATTCCGTTTTTATTTACAATTTGTACTTTGTCCCAACTTTTTTGGAATCAGGGTTGTAAAAACAGAGAGTCAGGATAACACAATAAAGCTCGAAAGCTTATTTCCATTGTGGTCCTTTGATGTTGGATGGCAACAGATGTAAAAATGACAAGAGTGGTGCTGTGACATTACTAAAATTGTAAAACAAAATTACATAGACAGTATACACATCAGATTAACATTGTATACATACTATATAAGTGCAAGCCCTACACTATCTGATCTCTAAGCCATGTTTTCACAGCACGTTTAAACCCATCCAAGCTAATGATTACCTTAATATTACCTGGTAACTTATTCCACAGACTAGTTGCAACATATAAAAAGGAATCCTTCCCTATTTTAGTTTGCACTCTTGGAGGAACAAAATCTGTGGAACACCCCCTAGTGAAGTAACTATGAACGTCCCTCACTCTACTAAAGAAATTATTTAAATATTTAGGGACATCTCCATTTACAATCTTATATACCATGCTCAATTCAATTTGAGAGACTCTATCCTCTACCCTCAACCATCCCAGCCTCTTAAAATGATGAGGATCAAGGTGAGTTCTTGGGGGCAGATCCAAAATGGTCCTTACTAATTTATTTTGTGAGGTCTGGAGCTTGTTTTTGAAATACCTAGTAAGGCCATCATACCAAGAGCAACAGGCATAATCATAGTAGGGCTGAATTATAGCGCCTGCTAAGGTCAACATAGCCTTCTTATCCAGATACATGGAAATTCTGGCCAGAAAACATACTCGTTGATTTACTTTAGTAATTACTTTCTGGGTTTGACCAGCTCCAGACAACTGACTTCCAGTACACACCCAAGATAACTGACTGAGTTCTTAGCATTAAGTGCAGTGTCACCAGCTAATACTTCAAAGCCTGGGGTTTTGTTCAACTTAACTCTAGACCCAAACAAGATGGATTCAGTTTTTCCTATATGAAGAGATCTCATCTCATCTCATTATCTCTAGCCGCTTTATCCTTCTACAGGGTCGCAGGCAAGCTGGAGCCTATCCCAGCTGACTACGGGCGAAAGGCGGGGTACACCCTGGACAAGTCGCCAGGTCATTATATGAAGAGATAATCTGTTAAATGATAGCCAATGGCTGACTTTTAAAAGCTCAACACTTAAGGTTGATTCAATAGTGAGCTTGTCCTTGTGTGAAAACACTAGTGCAGAATCATTCATTCATTCATTCATTCATTATCTCTAGCCGCTTTATCCTTCTACAGGGTCGCAGGCGAGCTGGAGCCTATCCCAGCTGACTACGGGCGAAAGGCGGGGTACACCCTGGACAAGTCGCCAGGTCATCACAGGGCTGACACATAGACACAGACAACCATTCACACTCACATTCACACCTACGCTCAATTTAGAGTCACCAGTTAACCTAACCTGCATGTCTTTGGACTGTGGGGGAAACCGGAGCACCCGGAGGAAACCCACGCGGACACGGGGAGAACATGCAAACTCCACACAGAAAGGCCCTCGCCGGCCCCGGGGCTCGAACCCAGGACCTTCTTGCTGTGAGGCGACAGCGCTAACCACTACACCACCGTGCCGCCTAGTGCAGAATCATCAGCAAATAAAAACAGTTCACATGAACAAACTGATTTAAGATCATTAATATATAAAAGAAAAAGAAGAGGACCTAAAACACTCCCCTGAGGGACCCCACATTGCACAGTTTGTGGCTGGGATAAAGTTCCCCCAACATCCACCACTTGTTTCCTATTCCTCAAATATGAGTCAAACCATCTAACTGCTGTGTTGTTAAAGCCAATAGCCCTCAATTTTGACAGTAAGATACTATGATCTACCGTATCAAAAGCCTTTTGCAAATCCAACATGACCATACCACAGAAATTGCCCTTGTCAACCTCCTTTCTGATATATTCAGTTAGATACAATAAACATGTGTCAGTGGAGTGTAATTTACGATATGTTTGTTGTTACAATATGTTATAATTTACAATAATTGTATGTTGCCAACAGGTCCATTAACTTCGATTTAGCGTACAAACTTTGTGACAAACCTTGCAGGAAGTCACATTATGGTGTTTAAGGGTGTTTTCACACTTCAGGTATTTTCCAGACTCCAGGACTGTCTGCACCGAGAGTTTGGTGGAATGCAAACATTGTTTTCAAGCCTGGGAATGATACAAAGAACCGATCCCTGGTCTTCTTGAAAATGGTGGTCTGGGATTCACTTCCACCAAACCGTGGGGTGGAACCTAGCTGTTCTCAGTGCTGCACACCAAGTACTGTGATTGGTTCAACTTGTCACATGACTTCCTGGTTCCAGTTTCATAATAATAGCAAAAGGGTCGTTATGGTAACCAGAGGAGATGGAATGGGTACTATAAGGTTTATTAGCCCACTTGATTGTTGGAACTGAAGGAAATTAACAAAAGTGGAGTAGGGAATTGTGCAGTTGATCCACGGTTTGGAAAGAGTTATGTGACTCTGAGCTCCGTCGCTAAATAAGTACCGAATCAGTCGCTCAAATATTCAGAAAATCAAAAAGGCTTAATTGTACATTGTCCATATGAGTGACTTAATATCTAATGACAGTTTCCTGGTGGCCTGGCAACAATTATCTGGTGACTTTAATAACTGGAATCATGTGCTTCACAAGCACGACATCTCTTATTATCAGATACAAGTGTTCATTGTGTGGCATGATGAATACAAGGGTATACATATAAAAAGTCAATGATGCACAAGTATGCAAAAAGCGATAATGTATCTGTGAAAGGTTTAAAAAGTTCTGGTTGAGGCTGCGCACAATGCTAACCTTGTTTCTGATCAGCCGGAGATAAAGAAAGCGGAAAGAAGTAATGGAGAAGCAGGTCATGTTGCAGTTTTGAAGTGAATTCTCAGGGTTGCTGTAACTCTTTCACAAGAAGGTTTATCTGTTCTCAACGTTCCACATCAAATAAACACTCAGCACAAAGAGAAACAAACCCACCGGAGACACGGATGAAATCAGAAGAGAGGGAAAATGACCATTACAGAGGTGAGGAATGGAGAAAGCCTTGTGTTGACTCTCCATCTCTCTCTCTCTCTCTCTCAGCTCTTTCCCTGGTATTTGAGGCACGCCTTTCAAAACACTGAATAACTCACAAACCCGTTCTACGGCACGCCAGCACTCACGCCACCTGCACAGCATTCTGGGAGTGTGTGTGTTGAGAGGGGGATGAATGAGGGGGGTCCACTTTAAACAAACTCCACACTAATGACACATAAAGCAGGGTGGTGCTCACTTTCCACTGTTTCCTTTATGGCTAAAAGCTGCTTGAGGGGTTTGGACACACATAAGTCTTGTTATTGTGAATATTATTAGCAAAAGACCACTGTTAGAAAGATGTGCAATAATCTACCAGAATAAAAATATGAAGAATAAAACCTACAAAAGAAAGACACCATTGTTCAAGAACAGAATTATTCGTGAAAGACTCTGAATTGTCACTATGTCCTTCAGCTTTGCTGTAAAAAGAGAAACTGAAGTAACAAATGATCATTTTGCAGTTTTTTGGGATCATGTCAATATGTTTATAATCTCACAAGATGGCAATTTATCTCTTTAATGAATGTTGTACAAGTTCATTGAGAGATGGGGCTGTTTTAAGAAAAATATCACATGTAAATCACCTCCAAACCACTTGGTGGCACAATCACGAGAACGTTACACTAGTCAAAGATGGCTGATTGTAACAAAGGTCCATTCAAACAAGATGGCTGAATGTAACAACAGTCCATCCCGACAAGATGGCTGACAGTAACAAAGGTCCATCCCGACAAGATGGCTGATTGTAACAAAGGTCCATTCAAACAAGATGGCTGATTGTAACAAAGGTCCATCCCGACAAGATGGCTGAATGTAACAAAGGTCCATCCCGACAAGATGGCTGACTAACAAAGGTCCATCCCGACAAGATGGCTGACAGTAACAAAGGTCCATCCCGACAAGATGGCTGATTGTAACAAAGGTCCATTCAAACAAGATGGCTGATTGTAACAAAGGTCCATCCCGACAAGATGGCTGATTGTAACAAAGGTCCATTCAAACAAGATGGCTGAATGTAACAAAGGTCCATCCCGACAAGATGGCTGACTAACAAAGGTCCATCCCGACAAGATGGCTGACAGTAACAAAGGTCCATCCCGACAAGATGGCTGATTGTAACAAAGGTCCATTCAAACAAGATGGCTGAATCTAACAAAGGTCCATCCCGACAAGATGGCTGACAGTAACAAAGGTCCATCCCAACAAGATGGCTGATTGTAACAAAGGTCCATCCCAACAAGATGGCTGACTAACAAAGGTCCATCCCGACAAGATGGCTGATTGTAACAAAGGTCCATTCAAACAAGACGGCTGAATGTAACAAAGGTCCATCCCAACAAGATGGCTGATTGTAACAAAGGTCCATCCCGACAAGATGGCTGACAGTAACAAAGGTCCATCCCGACAAGATGGCTGACAGTAACAAAGGTCCATCCCGACAAGATGGCTGACAGTAACAAAGGTCCATCCCAACAAGATGGCTGACTAACAAAGGTCCATCCCAACAAGATGGCTGAATGTAACAAAGGTCCATCCCGACAAGATGGCTGAATGTAACAAAGGTCCATCCCGACAAGATGGCTGACAGTAACAAAGGTCCATCCTGACAAGATGGCTGACTAACAAAGGTCCATCCCAACAAACTGGCTGATTGTAACAAAGGTCCATTCAAACAAGATGGCTGAATGTAGCAAAGGTCAAACAAGATGGTTGACTAACAAAGGTCCATCCCGACAAGATGGCTGACTGTAACAAAAGTCCATCCTGACAAGATGGCTGACTAACAAAGGTCCATCCTGACAAGATGGCTGATTGTAACAAAGGTCCATTCCAACAAGATGGCTGACAGTAAGGGTGTAGTCATACTAGACTGTCTTAAATTGTGCCCAAGTATCACTGTCCCCCACTGGCTCACATTCTGCTTTCATCCTGGCCCGAGTACTCTTACATCATCATGATGCAACTTTCCATGTTGAAGAAAAGCACTCTCGCATAGCACAGTGGATGTTTTTTGTTTCATTACACTTTTTGCATTGTGGATTATTTGGAGTCATTTTGGGCACGGTGACACACAGCCTTCTCACATGAATAAATTCTTCCCCTTCATCATCTTCTTCCTGTTTGTTAATGTTTGTTTCCATCAACTAATTTTGACATCATAGCATTTGAGTTCCGTGCTTGTTGCTCAGTTGCGGTTCACTTGGCCCGCTTCGAAGAGGTGCGCTCAGGCACGGTTAGTTGGGCTCATGATCACTAACTGTGTCCAAACTCTCTTCTTTCAAGTGGACCAAGTGAACCACAACAGAGTGCAGCGTACAGCAATCACACTAGTCAAATGAAGTGGACTTTGGGGGTCAAACACACTCAGGCATGGTACAGATCACCTAGCGTGAATACACCCTAAGAAAGTTCATCCAGAAGGGTGTAGGTTCCCTTTTGAGTCTGGTTACTCTCAAGGTTTGTTCCTCATGTCCCTCTGGCTTGTTCATCAGGGATCTAAATCTGAATCACTTTCAGAGATGCACATGGCCATGCATCATTTGTAGAGTAAGGGGGCTAAAGTGTCCTGATGCATCAACAACAACAGACCGACTAGTCACATGTAGTTATGGTTTCACAGTTACTCATGGTGTTTGAGTTTGACTTTTACAAAATACCAGTTAGAATGCATCTCTTTCTAATATTGTCGAGTCTCTCTCTTTTTTTTAACATGATCAGAGGTTCTCATCCGGTTTGTGTCCAGCTGCGACTCCCCAACCTCCTCCCTATGAACGTGCCCTTAACCACACCACAGCAACCTCCGTTTCTCTGAGCATGTTCGGTTTAATACATAATGGCTATCAAATGCACACAAAAACATGCCATTACTGACCACAGCTAAGTGGAACTACTATCTATTTTTGTCTTTGCTGCACTTTTTAAAAATGTTGACTATAATAATAATAATCATCATCATCATCAGAGATGGCATAATACCCCTTTTTCCTGATACCAATCCTGAACGCTTGATTCTCAACTGATCGGGTATCTGCTTAGGGATCAGATACCCATCTGATATTTTCTTTAAAAAAAATAAACTTTAATAGGTGTGGGGGGTGGGCAGCACGGTGGTGTAGTGGTTAGCGCTGTCACATCACAGCAAGAAGGTCCGGGTTCGAGCCCCGTGGCTGGCGAGGGCCTTTCTGTGTGGAGTTTGCATGTTCTCCCCGTGTCCGCGTGGGTTTCCTCCGGGTGCTCCGGTTTCCCCCACAGTCCAAAGACATGCAGGTTAGGTTAACTGGTGACTCTAAATTGACCGTAGGTGTGAATGTGAGTGTGAATGGTTGTCTGTGTCTACGTGTCAGCCCTGTGATGACCTGGCGACTTGTCCAGGGTGTACCCCGCCTTTCGCCCGTAGTCAGCTGGGATAGGCTCCAGCTCGCCTGCGACCCTGTAGAACAGGATAAAGCGGCTACAGATAATGAGATGAGATGAGATGCAGGGGGTTTCTTTAAACTGAAGCACTTTCTAGTTAAACTCTGTCACATTAAAAAAATCACTAAAATATAATAAAACCAAACCAGCCTCTTTATATGTCCTTCCCATGCCATGTGGCGGTGCTGATCTCGGTTTCCATAGCCCTCGGCTTCTTACATCACTAGGGTTACAGTGGGGGGGCTAGTCCTCTGGTAACCACGAGATTTTGACTCCCTACTGTATTGCAGCGTGCCTTGCCAGACGGCAGTAGGCACCATTTTTATAATGGTCTTTGGTATGACCCGACCATGATTAGAACTCGCAATCTCCCAGTGGACACGCTGACCACTAGGCCAACTCACGGTTCTTTATATGTAAACATGTCCAATTCCCAAAAGAATTCTTTTTCATATCCAATTCCAATCTTTGCCATTTGGTACAGGATCCAATATTTTCTGATATCTGATCCACTATTTTTTTTTCTGGTATTGGTCTAAAAGTGATACTGGGTATCGTATCAGAGGCACCTCTATAACTATTACTACTAAGACTTCTTGAACAATTTATTATATTCCTTTCAATTTTCATATGTACAAGAATTTCATCATAATTTGTTCCTTTAATCTGCAGCACTGGTTTGTGTGTTTTTAAATGGTTGATTAATACCATGAACCCGTGGCTTTTATACTGTGAAAATTTCTAACATGGCGGCACGGTGGTGTAGTGGTTAGCGCTGTCGCCTCACAGCAAGAAGGTCCTGGGTTCGAGCCCCGGGGCCGGCGAGGGCCTTTCTGTGTGGAGTTTGCATGTTCTCCCCGTGTCCGCGTGGGTTTCCTCCGGGTGCTCCGGTTTCCCCCACAGTCCAAAGACATGCAGGTTAGGTCAACTGGTGACTCTAAATTGAGCGTAGGTGTGAATGTGAGTGTGAATGGTTGTCTGTGTCTATGTGTCAGCCCTGTGATGACCTGGCGACTTGTCCAGGGTGTACCCCGCCTTTCGCCCGTAGTCAGCTGGGATAGGCTCCAGCTCGCCTGCGACCCTGTAGAAGGATAAAGCGGCTAGAGATAATGAGATGAGATGAGAATGAATTTCTAACATTTCTAGGGACAAGTGTGGCCAGGTTCTAACTTTTTCCCCTGCAGTCCATTTACTTTCTTCAGATGCACCTACAGAAGCACGATGCTTCTTGCTCCTTGTCGATTTATTGCCAAACTTGTGAGGTAGCAGGAAAAACATCTGCCACTGTAACTTATCATCTAGTTTTAAAAGCACAGGCTGATTTCGAGCTGACATGTTGAGACGCTTCTCTTCATACCCCGAGGAGTCATGGAGGCAATCAGACGCCACATAAAAACAAGAGGTTTGCTCTGAGAACCACGTTTACACTGAAACTCAAATAACCAGTCAGGAATGAATAAATTCTTCTTCTTCTTTTGGCTGTTCCTGTAAGGGACAATGTCCCTCCATCTCTTCCTGTCCTCTGTATCTTCTTCTGTCACACCAACCATCCTCATGTCCTCCTTCACCACATCCAGAAATCTCATCTTTACTCTTCCTCTTTTCCTTCCACCTGGCAACTCCATCTCCAGCATTCTTTCCCCAGTATACCCTGGATCTCACCTCTGTACGTGCCCAAACCATCTCAATCTCACCTCTCTCATTTTGTCTCCAAGCCGTCCTAAATGTCCCTCAACTATTCTCATTTCTAATCCTGTCCGACTTTGTCACTCCCAATGAACATCTCAATATCTTCAGCTCTGCTCCCTCCAGTTCAGCCTCCTGTCTTTTTAAACATAATCTGAATAAAACATCGAATTGTCACAATGACTGAATTTACATAAATTATTTCTTTAATATGAGCAACTCAGCTTGTGAACATCCTCATAAACGGTTATTAGCCGAATTTTATGTTGATAGAGTTACAGCTCGGCTTTCAAGTACCGGAGTCTTTCAGCTAGCGCTACTAACAATGCTAACAAGCTAATACTGATGCTTAAGGGGTGTTCACACGGCAACTTTTATTCCGGTGTAGCACCAGTGCTGCCCCGGTACAGCGTTCACATGGTACAAAGTTATACCGGTGTAGCCCCTGAAAGCTGCTTAAACCGGTGCAAATCTAACCCTGCTCGGGAGGTGGTTTAAGAAATGTACTCCGGAGTAAATGCTAGTTTGCGGGGCAGCACCGATATAAAATGGGCCGTCTGAACGCTACAGGGGTAGACTCGCTACGCATGAGGAGAGCTGATTACATACGGGCATTGCATAATTTGCATCCTGGTATTTTGCGCTTCCAAAATGGTGAATATCAACAACAACAGAACTGCATGTCTTCCAGTGTTGCCAGATTGGGCGCTTTTAAGTGCATTTTGGCAGATTTGAACATATTTTGGGCTGGAAAACGTCAGCAGTATCTGGCAACACTGGTGTCTTCATCCACGTTGTTTTCCCGGTGCTTGGTGATGCCATGACAACCGGGAAAAGGGAGTACATTTTCACGCATGCGCATATTTCATTTCCGCATTATTACTATCGTATAGCACGGTCGCAAAAACTGCCGTGTGAACGCAAGTGGGGCTGCATCGGTGCTAACACGCTTCTCTCTAGTAAGCAGGTTTGTGACGTGTGAACGCTCCACAAAATTTACACCGGTGTAAGATATATCGCAACAAAATACATCGGTGCAGCATCGATGCAAATATGTACCGTGTGAACACCCCTTTAGAGCGTATCATAGGAGCATATTACAAACTAAAGAAACCTCGACTGCATTTGGGAACATTGGCATGATCTGAATTTTGCGTGTTTTATAGTGTTCAAGCAGTTGAATGAGTTGAACGTCTGAGTGCACTTCAATGTGATGTGATGTGATGTCATGACAATTCTTGCTAATGCTAAAACTATTTGAAATGCTGTCGGTTCTAGGGGTGGAAATTTATGTAAATGGAAGGGGAATGGAACGGGTGGGGTCATAGAGTGACGAAAATCTTATTTCAGCTCTACAAAATAAAAAAAGACTTTATTGGATTCCCAGACAGGATCTTCATATCCAATTTACAATATAATGAACATTTATATATATTTACAATTCAAGAAATCACTAAAGTGACTCAAAAATCAATAATAATAATAAACCTACAGTTAACTGGGATTATTGATTAAAATACTGGCATAAATTCCAATATGCAAATGTTAACTCGTAAGCCAATCACTCAGCAAGTGTTGTCTCAGCTGGCGCTTAAAAGAGGCTACTGTAGAGCAACTCTTTATCTCACTGGGCAACGAGTTCCAGATTTTTACACCTCTGTAAGGAAATGAGTTCTGAGCTAGAGCAGTTCTGCACTTAGAGAGGTGCAACGAATCCCTTTTTCTGGTGTTGTAGTCGTGAATTTGCGATCTCTTGTTGAACATGTTGCACAAATAGCTAGGTGCTAATCCATTAAGGCACTTGTACATTTGCACACCATCTCTGAGATGAAGACAATCCACTAGAGGAAGAAGTTTCATCTGTTTGAGTGTTTGGCTGAATGTGGTCAAATTTCCACTTTCCTGAAAGAATGCGGGCAGCAAAGTTCTGGACTAACTGAAGTTTGGAGATATTATGCTTACTGGTACCAGCCCATACAGAGGAACAGTAAAACAGCTTGGAAAATACAAGTGAATTGATTACAGTGAATAAGGTGGAATGATCAAGAAGATGCCTGATTCTACTAATCATACCCAACTTTCCCATGAGACACGAAACAAGAGTGTCCACATGCTCCTTAAATGAGAGTCCTTTGTCTAAGATCACATCTAGGTCCTTCACAGAGTCTTCTACCTTCAATTCCTCTCCGAGGAAAGTCATTGCAGGAATCGAAACTTGATTCAACATTTTACTTGATCCAAAAATGCAAAATTTGGTCTTCTCTGGGTTAATGAGTAGGCGGTTAGAGCAACACCACGATGCCACACACAGTAGGTCTTTCTTGAGATCAGCTAAGCTATCATCCAGAGTATTCCGTGGGAAGGATAAATACAACTTTGAGTCGTCAACATATGATTCCACATTGCTGGTTTTACATACAAGGGGAAGATCGTTCAGGTAAAGATTGAAAAGCAGCGGTCCCAAAATAGAACCTTGCGGGATGCCATGCTGGATAGTAAGGGCATTTGATAACATGCTATTAATACGCACGTGCTGCTGGCAGCCAGAGAGGTAGCTACTAAGCCAGGCCAGAGCATCATCAGACACACCAAGGTTGGAGAGTTTTGTAAGCAGAGTCTCATGATGAATGCTATCGAATGCCTTGCTGAGGTCTAGCATCAACACACCTGTCAGTTTCTTCTCGTCAACCACTTTATAAAGATGGCTAAGAAAGAATATGCCAAGAGTTTTTGTGGAGTGAAGATGTTTATTACGGCACGGTGGTGTAGTGGTTAGCACGGTCGCCTCACAGCAAGAAGGTTCCGGGTTCGAGGCCGGCGAGGGCCTTTCTGTGTGGAGTTTGCATGTTCTCCCCGTGTCTGCGTGGGTTTCCTCCGGGTACTCCGGTTTCCCCCACAATCCAAAGACATGCAGTTAGGTTGACGTGGGGCGGCCTTGGGCTGAGGTGCCCTTGAGCAAAGTACCGAACCCCTGACTGCTCCCCGGGTTCTCTGGGCTGCCCACTGCCCTGGGTGTGTGTGCATGTGTTCATTGCTTCAGATGGGTTAAATGCAGAGGATGAATTTCACTGTACTTGAAGTGTGCATGTGACAAATAAAGGTTTCTTTCTTCTTCTTTGATGGACAGACAACTTGTTTGATGTAAGGAAATGTACCAACTGCTCATGCGCAATTCGCTCTAACACCTTGGACAGGACAGGCAACAAAGAGATATGTTTGTTGTTGCTGGCCACCTCTATGTTTTATTTAACCATTAGCGATAAAATGTTTGCAAATCTTGCTGACATTTTGGTCACGAGATTTGAAATGACTAAATTAATAATGTATTGAATTAAGATGAGGAAACAGTACAAAGAATAAAGAATTGCGTTTATTATGAGGGAGGGTCAGCGTTACTGAAGTATTGATGATAATTGTGATATTAATGTAATCGATCTCAAACAGTACTCCAGCCAATCAGAGGACTTTATCTTCAGACTCTTCAAACTCTAATCCCACTCTCATTACTCTCGTCCTCTCAGCGCCGTGGTTAAGGGAAGGATCTGAGGTGAAGGTACAGAATTTGACCCCAGTATTGCGACGTGGTTTTGAACGAGCGCTGGTTCTTATCCAGAATACTCGAGCCCTCAGGAAGGAAGGAAAGAGTGAGGAACGAGAGAAAGCGAGGAGAATGAAACACTCTGTAACACACCGGCTGCTGTGTGATTGGGGTGGGGCTGGAGATCTTTCCTTCTCAAACACACACGGTACCAGTGATGACTGGATGATGAAGAACAGTTCAGCATTCCAACAAGACTTACGTGCTTAAGACTCACCAAATCCTCTCTCTCTCTCTCTGTACAACTTCATCTCACAGACACGACATGAGCAGTTTGGATCATTTATCAATGAAGAGTGTACATTAAAAACATGTGCATGCAGTTTGAGTCACACACACACACACACACACACACACGGTTGAACTGGCAGACAGAATGGAAACAGGAATGAATGGTTTTAAGTACTGCTTCCTCTCACGCTGTTTTACATGTCTTCAAGCACCTCCTGTTTTTTTCTTCCTCGCTTCCCTTTCACCATCAATCCATACATTTATTCCTCTTTTCCCTCTCTCTCCATGATTACGGCTGCAAAACTGCTTTAAAATGCATTCAGATTCATTAAGAATTAGTGTGTGGATGCATTTGAATATAAATATCACTCCATACTGTGCTATGGGCGGGGCCACAAAACTATTATCTCACAATATTTAGATATTTCTAATTATTCATTCATACATGATATTCAGCAATTACAGAAAACATGGCGTGTTTGATTCACATCCAACAGTGGAGTCGAGTCCGAGTCGAATCACGTTCTCACTGTAACATATGACATGTTTGATTCACTACTTACAGTGGAGTCAATTCAGAGTCAAATCACTTTTTCACTAGAACACATGGCACGACTGATTCATGTCCTACAGTGGAGCCAATTCAGAGTCAAATCACTTTGTCGCTTGAACACATGGCATGTTTTATTCATTTCCTACAGTGGAGTCGAATCACTTTCTCACTAGAACAAGTGATGCTTGATTAACGTCCTACAGTGGAGTCAATTCCGAGTCGAATCACTTTTTCACTAGAACACATGGCACAATTACTTCCCTTCTTACAGTGGAGCCGATTCAGAGTCGATTCACTTTTTCACTAGAACACATGGCACGACTGATTCATGTCCTACAGTGGAGCCAATTCAGAGTCAAATCACTTTGTCGCTTGAACACATGGCATGTTTTATTCACTTCCTACAGTGGAGTCGATTCCGAGTCGAATCACTTTCTCACTAGAACAAGTGACGCTTGATTAACGTCCTGCAGTGGAGTCAATTCCGAGTCAAATCACTTTTTCACTAGAACACATGGCACAATTACTTCCCTTCTTACAGTGGAGCCGATTCAGAGTCGATTCACTTTTTCACTAGAACACATGGAACGATTGATTCATGTCCCACAGTGGAGTCAATTCAAAGTCAAATCACTTTCACACTATTGTTCACATGAAAGCAGACAGACATCACCCTCTCACTCGGAGAGCGGTATTGTTGTGTTGTCATCTTCCTAAAGAACCTCACTGAGGCGGGGAACACACCAGGGCTCTGCTCAACCGGACTCAAAGCAAAAATTAACATGAGATTACAACAATCTGCACGCTCTTTTTTTAATACTGTTCCATGTCCATCTGGTCACATCTGATTGGCTAGAGCAGTCAGACAGACAGCGACGGGGACGGCCCAGCAGGATAGTCATTCACACACACACGCATGCACACACACATGCACACACCATCTGGCTAGCCGGCAGCCATGGCCCTGTCTGCTGTTATGGCTCCAGTCAGCTGGGATCCCCAGAGGGGGCAGACAGAGAGGGGGTGTGTAGTGGGGCTTAGTGCACAATTAAAGAGCCAATCTGCTCTCATACAACCCCAATTCCAAAAAAGTTGGGACAAAGTACAAATTGTAAATAAAAATGGAATGCAATAATTTACAAATCTCAAAAACTGATATTGTATTCACAATAGAACATAGACAACATATCAAATGTCGAAAGTGAGACATTTTGAAATTTCATGCCAAATATTGGCTCATTTGAAATTTCATGACAGCAACACATCTCAAAAAAGTTGGGACAGGGGCAATAAGAGGCTGGAAAAGTTAAAGGTACAAAAAAGGAACAGCTGGAGGACCAAATTGCAACTCATTAGGTCAATTGGCAATAGGTCATTAACATGACTGGGTATAAAAAGAGCATCTTGGAGTGGCAGCGGCTCTCAGAAGATGGGAAGAGGATCACCAATCCCCCTAATTCTGCGCCGACAAATAGTGGAGCAATATCAGAAAGGAGTTCGACAGTGTAAAATTGCAAAGAGTTTGAACATATCATCATCTACAGTGCATAATATCATCAAAAGATTCAGAGAATCTGGAAGAATCTCTGTGCGTAAGGGTCAAGGCCGGAAAACCATACTGGGTGCCC
The DNA here is from genome assembly GCF_027579695.1 of Neoarius graeffei. Taxonomy (NCBI): domain Eukaryota; kingdom Metazoa; phylum Chordata; class Actinopteri; order Siluriformes; family Ariidae; genus Neoarius; species Neoarius graeffei. The sequence goes on along the minus strand of NC_083582.1, from coordinate 5,746,286 downwards.
GTGATCTTCGGGCCCTTAGACGGCACTGCATCACATACAGGCATGCTTCTGTATTGGAAATCACAAAATGGGCTCAGGAATATTTCCAGAGAACATTATCTGTGAACACAATTCACCGTGCCATCCGCCGTTGCCAGCTAAAACTCTATAGTTCAAAGAAGAAGCCGTATCTAAACATGATCCAGAAGCGCAGACGTCTTCTCTGGGCCAAGGCTCATTTAAAATGGACTGTGGCAAAGTGGAAAACTGTTCTTTGGTCAGACGAATCAAAATTTGAAGTTCTTTATGGAAATCAGGGACGCCGTGTCATTCGGACTAAAGAGGAGAAGGACGACCCAAGTTGTTATCAGCGCTCAGTTCAGAAGCCTGCATCTCTGATGGTATGGGGTTGCATTAGTGCGTGTGGCATGGGCAGCTTACACATCTGGAAAGACACCATCAATGCTGAAAGGTATATCCAGGTTCTAGAGCAACATATGCTCCCATCCAGACGACGTCTCTTTCAGGGAAGACCTTGCATTTTCCAACATGACAATGCCAAACCACATACTGCATCAAGTACAGCATCATGGCTGCGTAGAAGAAGGGTCCGGGTACTGAACTGGCCAGCCTGCAGTCCAGATCTTTCACCCACAGAAAACATTTGGCGCATCATAAAACGGAAGATACGACAAAAAAGACCTTCTGATCAACTAGAATCCTACATTAGACAAGAATGGGTTAACATTCCTATCCCTAAACTTGAGCAACTTGTCTCCTCAGTCCCCAGACGTTTACAGACTGTTGTAAAGAGAAAAGGGGATGTCTCACAGTGGGAAACATAGGCTTGTCCCAACTTTTTTGAGATGTGTTGTTGTCATGAAATTTAAAATCACCTAATTTTTCTCTTTAAATGATACATTTTCTCAGTTTAAACATTTGATATGTCATCTATGTTCTATTCTGAATAAAATATGGAATTTTGAAACTTCCACATCATTGCATTCTGTTTTTATTTACAATTTGTACTTTGTCCCAACTTTTTTGGAATCGGGGTTGTACAACATTCATAAGCTCCGAGTCACGAAGCCTAAATCACTCACTCATCTTTTTCCCTGAAACAAAACCCCAAACACAGATCCTACAGCAGGATGTTTCATTTCCTCCGACGGAGCCTCGAATTACACGACAAAATCAGCAGGAACCTGGACACGAGTTCATGTAGAATTCATACAGAGTACTTCCACACCACATTACAGGGAATAAAGTCTAATACAGACTGCGCTAAATCTGAGTGTGTTGAAGAAGTGTTATTGTGTCATAAAATATAAGCGCCAATCATGTTCCAGTATGCAAATAAGTATAGGATTAGGGGTGTTTCTAATTTGCATGTTTGAAGGACTCATTTAAGTAAAAAATTTTAAGAAGTTTAATAATGCTCTATCATTAAAAATCAAGAATATGATGGCTATAATGAAGTTCATATCATGTTATAAAGTTATATTGATCTTTATGATGCATTATCAGTAATGTTCATAACATATCACATGATGCACTGTTCCACTTGCCATAGTGCATTATGAGATGTAATGGTGATGCACACTCACCATCAGCAACATCGTCAGCTCTAAGAACAGACAGATCTAGATCAGATACATGCTCTTTATTTAACTAATGGTCCAATAAGCCCCTCCTCCTTTTGTATCATTGTGGAAAAAAATTCAATTGTACTTATATTTATATTTGTTTTCCTTTTCACATTATGGCTTCAAAACACTGTTTTTATTTTTGCATATTTTTTCTCAAGCGCTCTCTACCCTCTTCTACATACATGGCCTCATGAAGACCTGTGATTGGCTCGTGCCACCCCTGCAAACACATACAGTTGGGGCCCACATGGGCCTTATTTGGGCTAGGTGGGCTTCGGCTGGGCATGGGCTTCGAGTGGGCTTTGTTGTTGGCCCCACATGGGCAATGGGTTGGCATTAAATGGGCTAAATTAAGCATGGGCAATAAGTGGGCTTTGTTGTTGGAGCCCACATGGGTAATAGGTGGGCAGTAGATGGGCTAAACTAATAGATGGGCTATAAGTGGGTTCCAGCAAGGCTCCAATTCAACTCCAATTCAATTCAATTCAAAAACACAAAGAATTTTACTCTCATACCTACCAGTTGAGATGTAATAAAATAATCTTTTTAAAAAACCCGCGAAATTAATTACAATTAAAAATAAAATTTCTCAATTTTAGAGCATAACAGATAAAGTTTGCTATAACCAAAGCACACATATGCCACTGCAAGCCCAAGGCCTACGGGATAACAACAAAAAAGCAAGAAGAAAACTGCGTGGGAAATCTCCACCCCCTGAGCAAAAATGGAAACATTTCGAGAGAGAACAAAAGCAAATCATAACAGTTGTTACAAGAGTGTGAGAGAGAACAAAAGCCAATCATAACAGTTCTTACAAAAGTACCCGCATCTGTTCTATTTTATTGAAACTTGCACATGTTCATCGTCGCTGCGCTTCAAAAATACGTTTCTCTTTCGTATCGGCTTTTTTCTCAAAGCGAGACGAAGCGAAGGTACGTGAAATCGGTGCTGGTATAAAAAACAGAGAGAGGACTGACAAGCTACTGTGATTGACAGGGTAAACAGAGACGACACTGCCCCTCCCACCCTGAGAGCCCACCCAATTTTGCTTCCTTGCTTATTAACCTTGTTTGCTCGGTCTTTGCGGGAAAATTTCAGACCGAGGTCTTGACAGTACGGACCAAGCTGAAGGTTAATAAGGAGTTACTGTATGGCTTTTTTTATTTCTAAGATTAAGATCATGATAACGAGGCGTGACGCTGCTTTCAGTCACGTCATATTTGTAACGTAGTTGAGTGACACATGCAGAATAAATGGCTTGTGGTTTCAAAACTGAATTTCTGTTAGCACTTAGAGTGATAATAATCACGATTTATTTTTTATTTCAGCGATTTGAATCATCATAAATTTGTATCGTACCTAGATTTAACATCACACGATATATCGTTACATGCCTAATCTCCACCTGAGTCCAGAGCATGTGAGATGAACAGAAGTGGGCGGGGCTTTCAGTAAGTGTCAGTTAATATCAGAGAGTTCAAAACACCTGCACAGATCATTCCAGAGTTACATGTTGATTCGCTCGTTTTCTGTTTTATTGGTGTAATCTTGTTCTCCGATATTAAATCACGGCGCTCCGAGACACCGACGCAAAATTTCGTAAAGATGTTCTCAGGGCTGGTAATGGAATGTAATCTGCGATAAACAACACTGGATTTCTATCGCTGCGACATACGATCACATTCTATCACACAAGCCGATTTAAGGCTGGATTTTTGTCAAGCTGTTAAAAACGACGTACAAATAAAACTGAGTTGAACTGAATCGACTCGGCAGTGAGGTGAGGAGGGAAACGGGCATCAGGACCTGATCCCATACTGATCCAACGTTTTCGGATGACATCGGTGTTTCAGTGTACGTTTCTACCCCGAGTCAGTGGGAGGCCGAGGAAAGAAGGAAGCAAGATAAAGATGTGGGAGTCACTCCAGCTGTCAGCTCTCCTCTGCAAGCAGAACATCTGTACAGTGACCCCAATGTCGAAACTATTCACCTGACATGACCTTCAGGACTGATGCACTTAAAGCAAATATACCTCAGCCATAAAACATGAGTCAGATACAGAGAGGGGGAGAAGAAGGAGAAGAAGAAGAGGAGGAAGGAGGAGAAGAAGGAGGAGGAGAAGAAGAAGAAGAAAAAGGAGGAGAGAAGAAGGAAGAGGAGAAGAAGAAGAAGAAGGAGGAGGAGAAGAAGACGAAGAAACCTTTATTTGTCACATGCACAGGAAGAGGAGGAGGAGAAGAAGAAGGAAAAGGTGAAGAAAAAGAAGAGGAAGAAGGAGGAAGGGGAGAAGAAGATGAAGAAACCTTTATTTGTCGCATGCACATGAAGAGGAGGAGGAGAAGAAGAAGAAGAAGCGGAGGAAGGAGGAGAAGAAGGAGGAGGAGAAGAAGAAAAAGGAGGAGAGAAGAAGAAGGAAGAGGAGAAGAAGAAGGAGGAGGAGAAGATGAAGAAACCTTTATTTGTCACATGCACAGGAAAAGGAGGACAAGAAGAAGAAGAAGAAGGAAGAGGAGGAGGAGAAGAAGAAGAAGGAGGAGGAGGAGGAAGAAAAGAAGAAGTAGTTGTTGTGAGCCATCTCAGAGGAACATCTGCAGGACTTCAACAGTCCAAGTGATAGAAACAATAAATAGAGGAGATTACCCAAACACTGAGAGAAACAGGAATATGAGGACGGGATGAGTGTGTTATGATAAAGTGTCTCCCTTTCAAACACACACACACACACACACACACACACACACACACACACACACACACACACACACACACACAGAGATATCTCACCACATCAACCCCTCAGTCATGAACTCTGCTTGTATCTTGCCCTGTTCACTCTCTCGTGTGTGTGTGTGTGTGTGTGTGTGTGTGTGTGTGTGTGTGTGTACGCATGTGTTCACATGTCTGTATAATTCTGTTTTTTGCCAAAACTGAGCTCCAATCCTGGCAAAGAGCTCAAAAGTAACATCAATCCAGCTCTTTGCTATATATGGGTTCGAACAGAATTCCCCTGCCTTAGAGGTGTGTGTGTGTGTGTGTGTGTGGTGTGTGTGTGTGTGTGTGTGTGTGTGTGTGTGTGTGTGCGCGCGCTCCAAAACAGAATGTTCAGGTAAAAATATAAAGCAGTAGTAAGCAGTAAAGAATGTCTAAGGTAATAAATTAATAAAACCCACCCACACCACCATCGGCAGGTAGTCAAAAGGGATTCTGGGTAATATGTGATATCCTTAATAAGTCGTAGAATGAGCTATTAAGTCGCAATAATGACACAATACCTTGAAATAGTGCATTAGTAAGTCGTAAAAAGAGTTATTAAGTCAGAATTATGAGATAATACCTTGAAATAATGCGTTAGTAAGGCGTTAAATGAGTTAAGTCGGAATTATGAGATAATACCTTGAAATAATGAGTTAGTAAGTCATAAAATTAGTTATTAAGTCAGAATTATGAAATAATACCTTGAAATAATGAGTTAGTAAGTCGTAAAATGAGTTAAGTCGCAATAATGACACAAAACCTTGAAATAATGCATTAGTAAGTCGTAAAATGAGTTATTAAGTCAGAATTATGAGATAATACCTTGAAATAATGAGTTAGTAAGTTGTAAAATTAGTTATTAAGCCGGAATTATGAAATAATACCTTGAAATAATGAGTTAGTAAGTCGTAAAATGAGTTTTTAAATCGTAATAATGACACAATACCTTGAAATAATGCGTTAGTAAGTTGTAAAATGAGCTATTAAGTCGCAATAATGACACAATACCTTGAAATAATGCGTTAAGTTGTAAAATGAGCTATTAAGTCGCAATAATGACACAATACTTTGAAATAATGTGTTAGTAAGTAGTAAAATGAGCTATTAAGTCATAATAATGGCATGATACCTTGAAATAATGAGTAAGTCGTAAAATGAGTTATTAAGTCACAATAATGACATAATACCTTGAAATAATGAGTTAGTAAGTCGTAAAATAAGTTATTAAGTCATAATTATGAGATAATACTTTGAAATAACTAGCTATGAAGTCAAAATAACATCATAGTCAATAAAACACTTCACACCCTGTAGTTCAACACACTGACAGTGGGTATGAATCCTACATTGAGTGTGTGTGTGTGTGTGTGTGTGTGTGTGTGTGTGTGTGTGTGTGTGTGTGTGTGTGTGTGAGAGAGAGAGAGTTTAACTGCCTGTGGGTTTGTATAGATCCTGAGATACAGTGTGGTTCAGATGAAAACCTTTTCTGAGGTCTCTCAGGTTTACTCCTGATCGAGACTAAACCCCAGCAGCCAAACACGGATCTCTAAGGCCCTACTGAACACAACAAAGATTTCACACACACACACACACACACACACACACACACACACACACACACACACACACACACACACACAGGGAGTATGTGTGTATTAATCCCACTGTGATATATCTGCTGCGCGAAGCTCACGGGTGTAACTTCAAAGCTTCACTCGACCTTTGAACTCGAGCACCATGAGCTCGGTGATGATATCATCAAAACCCCACACACTACACCTCATACATTCAGGGCTCTTCACATAATCCTTTCAATCTGCTCACTCTTGTCCAGTTTGGTGCACGAATGCGAGACGTGTGTGTGTGTGTGTGTGTGTGTGTGTGTGTGTGTGTGTGTGTGTGTGTGTGTGTGAGAGAGAGAGAAAAGGTTTCAGCTCTGGAACATACGACCAATCAGATCTACACTCAAGAGCACAACGGAGTCTTTGTGGCACGTGAAGTGTCATCGGGCCTGAGGTGGATTCTCTGCAGTAGGATATGTGTGTGTGTGTGTGTGTGTGTGTGTGTGTGTGTGTGTGTGTGTGTGTGTGTGTGTGTGAGAGAGAGAGAGAGAGAGAGTATTCATGCAAGTCAACCACATACCTTCAGGCCTCGACTGTGGGAAATACCCAGAAGAAAAAAAAAAAAACTAACAAAATGTTCACACAACAAAAAATGTTCCTACTTGAGCAGGTTACAGTCGGGGTGACCAATATGAAAGGAATATTGTATCATGATACATTCATGATATATGATATGTATCACAATATATACTGTAAGCTTTTTTATATTCCAAAACTTTACAACCTTTACAAAACTTTAAACATCCTACATCTGTTGTATAGTAGATATAGTAAAATAAACTATTACAAAACTTTACAATATTGTCATATATTGTAATGTTGTAAGTTTGTGTAGCAAGTTGTAAAGTTTTGTAGCATGATGAAAATATTTGTAGTGTGCAGTAAAATTTTAAAAATACATTTTCATATGGCGTACAGTTTTGTACTCTGCTGCACCATTGTAAAGCTTAATAGTATGCTGTAAAGTAGTATGTAGTTTTGTAGTATATTATAAAATTGTAAAGTTTATAGTAGGTTGAACAGTTGTAAAGTTGTCAGTTTTGTACCACATTGTAAAGTTGTGTAGTACGTTGTACAGTTTTATAGTACGTTGAACAGCTGTAAAGTTGTGTACTATATTGTAAAGTTGTCAATTTTGTACCATAGTGTAAAGTTTTGTAGCATGTTGTACACTTTTGTAGTATGTTGAAGAGTTGTAAAGTTTTGTAGTGTGTTGTGCAGTTGCAGAGTTTTATAGTATATTGCAAAGTTGTCAATTTTGTACCACATTATAAAGTTTTATAGTGTATTGTATATTAGTATAGTTTTGTAGTATGTTGTACAGTTTTGTAGTAGAGTTGTTGGAGTTGTAAAGTTTTATAGAATATTGTAAAGTTGTCAATTTTGTATCACATTATAAAGTTTTGTAGTATGTTCTCCAGTTTTGCAGTATGTTGCATAATAGTAAAGTTTTGTAGTATGTTTTACAGTTCTGTAGTATGTTGAACAGCTGTAAAGTTTTGTAGTATATTGGAAAGTTGTCAATTTTGTACCACATTGTAAAGTTTTATAGTATGTTGCACATTAGTAAAGTTTTATAGTATGTTGTAAAGTTTTGTAGTATGTTGAAGAGTTGTAAAAGTTGTGTAGTACGTTGAACAGTTTTGTAGTATGTTGTAAAGTTTTGTAGTATGTTGGGGGTTGTAAAGTTTTGTGGCATGTTGAACAGTTTTGCAGCATTTTGTAAACTTTTGTAGTATGCTAGAGAGTTGTAAAGTTTTGTAGTATGCTGAACAGTTTTGTAGTATGTTGAAGAGTTGTAAAGTTTTGTGGTATGTTGTAAAGTTTTGTAGCATGTTGAACAGTTGTAAAGATTTGTAGTATGTCAAACAGTTTTGTAGTATGTTGAAGAGTTGTAAAGTTTGTGGTATGTTGTAAAGTTTTGTAGGATGTTGTGCAGCTGTAAAGTTTTTTAGAATATTGTAACATTGTCAATTTTGTCCCACATTATAAAATTTTGTAGTATGTTCTCCATTTTTGCAGTATGTTGCATAATAGTAAAATTTTGTAGTATGTTTTACAGTTTTGTAGTACATTGAACAGCTGTAAAGTTTTGTAGTATGCTGTACAGTTTTGTAGTATGTTGAAGAGTTGTAAAGTTTTGTAGTATGTTGTAAATGTTTGTAGTATGCAAACTGCTGCATTTTTGTGGTATGTTGTAAAGTTGTAATGTTCTGTAGCATGTTTTAAAGTTAAATTGCAAATTTCATCATCAAATCAGCTGCTTCAGAGATTATCTTCATAATTAACTCAATAAAATCACAGTAATTTGTGATTTTGTGATTGTGATATCTCAGAAAAATGTAATCTATCATGATATCAATCTCTCTCTTTCTCATGGCTAGAACAGTGTGTAGGGTTTTTTTAAAGACTTACAAGGAGAAATAGGTGTGTGTGTGTGTGTGTGTGTGTGTGTGTGTGTGTGTGTGTGTGTGTGTGTGTTGTGGAATTGCAGGTATGTACCACGGAAAGGAATCTTCAATAAAACCTTCTGCAGTGAAGTGGAATCTGAAACCAAAAAAAGTAAATAAAGGAGAGATGAGCAGATAGAGAGGGGGGAGAGAGAGAGAGAGAAAGAAGGAAGGGGGGGGCAGAGAAGCCTCAGGGCTCTAAATACCTGGTGTTTAAGTGTACACCTGCATGACCGGCACACACACAACACACACACCTGGTACATATTTTCAATAAAGAAAGAATTCAAAGAGAAAAAAAAAAGAGTCTGGGCCGAGAGGAAAATAAGAGAGCAGACAGACAGCAGGAGAGAGGAGAAGAGAGTCATCACAACCCCAGAGGATTATTATTATTACACTAAAGATCGTCTATTACACTAAATATAAACTATTACAGTAAAGACAATCTGTTTAAAGCGCAGCGCTGTGGAGTTTTGCACTCTGATTGGTCGGAAGGTGTTGATTGATTAATTAATAAACAGCAGCTCTGACTGTAGTGAAGCTGCAGATCACAGGCTTATATTAATGCTCGCCTTCTAATATTTTATCATTTCTATGGCAACAGCTCATTCTCAGGGACGTGTACGGCATACGCGCCACATAAACTAATCCTCTCGTGCTGTTCTTGAACAAGTTCTGGAAGGAGTCTCCAGTGTCAGCGCTTTGTAACCATCAGACATAAAGCTGTAACTTTTCTAGCATTTTCAGGATCTTTATGAAATGGTGCTAAAGGAACGACGGTTTATAGACAGCTGCTATAGTGTAAGTAAGAACACTAACTAATTAACTAACTCTCATGACATTAAATACAACTGTAAACGGATAAAAAGTGCAACATACTGTTTGTTAAGAAGCAAAGTCGCTGTGGGATAAGAGGAATAAAACACTTCAGGATGTGGTGTTAAACTGTGGGATATGAAGAGTAACTTCGCTACATCATCACAGCACCCTGGTGTTGATAATTTTCCAATAACAGCACACCCTGAAGTGCTGATAGATCAGGAGGAAATGTTACCCTCTGGCTCCGTGTGTGTGTGTGTGTGTGTGTGTGTGCTCAAGTTATTCACCATGTTTGTTCACTATATTTAAATAATATTGGCTGGCATTGAGTGGTCTATCAGATATATTCCATTCAGCGAGCATGATACTGAACGAGTTGAAGACAAGTAGCTGACCGGAATATACAGTGGTGCTTGAAAGTTTGTGAACCCTTTAGAATTTTTGATATTTCTGCATAAATATGACCTAAAACATCATCAGATTTTCACACAAGTCCTAAAAGTAGATAAAGAGAACCCAGTTAAACAAATGAGACAAAAATATTATACTTGGTCATTTATTTATTGAGGGAAATGATCCAATATTACATATCTGTGAGTGGCAAAAGTATGTGAACCTCTAGGATTAGCAGTTAATTTGAAGGTGAAATTAGAGTCAGGTGTTTTCAATCACTGGGATGACAATCAGGTGTGAGTGGGCACCCTGTTTTATTTAAAGAACAGGGATCTATCAAAGTCTGATCTTCACAACACATGTTTGTGGAAGTGTATCTTGGCATGAACAAAGGAGATTTCTGAGGACCTCAGAAAAAGCGTTGTTGATGCTCATCAGGCTGGAAAAGGTTACAAAACCATCTCTAAAGAGTTTGGACTCCACCAATCCACAGTCAGACAGATTGTGTACAAATGGAGGAAATTCAAGACCATTGTTACCCTCCCCAGGAGTGGTCGACCAACAAAGATCACTCCAAGAGCAAGGCATATAATAGTCGGTGAGGTCACAAAGGACCCTAGGGTAACTTGTAAGCAACTGAAGGCCTCTCCCACATTGGCTAATGTTAATGTTCATGAGTCCACCATCAGGAGAACACTAAACAACAATGGTGTGCATGGCAGGGTTGCAAGGAGAAAGCCACTGCTCTCCAAAAAGAACGTTGCTGCTCGTCTGCAGTTTGCTAAAGATCACATGGACAAGCCAGAAGGCTATTGGAAAAATGTTTTGTGGATGGATGAAACCAAATCAAACTTTTTGGTTTAAATGAGAAGCGTTATGTTTGGAGAAAGGAAAACACTGCATTCCAGCATAAGAACCTTATCCCATCTGTGAAACATGGTGGTGGTAGTATCATGGTTTGGGCCTGTTTTCCTGCATCTGGGCCAGGACGGCTTGCCATCATTGATGGAACAATGAATTCTGAATTATATCAGCGAATTCTAAAGGAAAATGTCAGGATATCTGTCCATGAACTGAATCTCAAGAGAAGGTGGGTCATGCAGCAAGACAACGACCCTAAGCACACAAGTCGTTCTACCAAAGAATGGTTAAAGAAGAATAAAGGTAATGTTTTGGAATGGCCAAGTCAAAGTCCTGACCTTAATCCAATGGAAATGTTGTGGAAGGACCTGAAGCGAGCAGTTCATGTGAGGAAACCCACCAACATCCCAGAGTTGAAGCTGTTCTGTACGGAGGAACGGGCTAAAATTCCTCCAAGCCGGTGTGCAGGACTGATCAACAGTTACCGCAAACGTTTAGTTGCAGTTATTGCTGCACAAGGGGGTCACACCAGATACTGAAAGCAAAGGGTCGCATACTTTTGCCACTCACAGATATGTAATATTGGATCATTTTCCTCAATAAATAAATTACCAAGTATAATATTTTTGTCTCATTTGTTTAACTGGGTTCTCTTTATCTACTTTTAGGACTTGTGTGAAAATCTGATGATGTTTTAGGTCATATTTATGCAGAAATATAGAAAATTCTAAAGGGTTCACAAACTTTCAAGCACCACTGTATCTGATAGATCACAAAATAAAGCCAGACAATATTATTATTATTATTATTATTATTATTATTATTATACATACGCATTCCTTTTGGGTGTTCAACTCATCTTTCTCTTTCAAAATTCCCTCAAAATCTTCCGTATTTAACGAAGCAAACCTGGCAGCCATGTTCATTTACAAATTGTCACAGTCGCTCACTCACTAGCGTGGAAGTTTTACGTCTCCAATGTGTGATGTCATGCGGTCTTGACAACTGTGCAATATCGTAAACCATATTCAACGCTAATTCTCCATTGGGTAGAGTGATGTAATACACGTAGGATAAGCGATATGCTAACAATATTGCATGCTATCAAACCAAATGAATGACACCCGCTAGAAGGGAATAGAACACGTGTTTTTATTCCATCGAAAAAGTGTCCTGTATGCATAATAATTAAATATCCAAATATGCATGGGACTCTTACTACGTTTGTAATGTATTTAAGGCTATTTTCAGTGACGAAAGTACTGGCACTCTTCTAGCGATGCGTCAATAACACGTTGGTTTTGAGACCGAGTATAAATACGAGTAAACATCTCTACTGATCCGGCTCGACTCTGAAATGAGTAGCGTGGTTAGGACGAAGCAATAAAGTGCGTCATGTAACGTGTGATGATGAAGGGACAGGAAGTGCGACTGTCTCAGTGCTCAGTGCTCGCTGAAGTGAAGGAATAGAAACATTATAAAGTGGGAAACGCTTTACTGTGTCAACTTTTTCTTTAAGAAGAAGAAGAAAAAGAAGAAGCCTTTACTGTTGTCACAACAAAATTCCTCCTCTGCATTTAACTCATCTGAAGCACTGAACACACACACACACACACACACGAAATCTTTAGTCCGTGCATTCTCACTGACACAAACTGTGTAATAAAGTCTGTAATTAAACACCAAACTAAAACACACCAAATAAAATAAAACTACTTCGGTTTCCCAGGCGTCGTCACCTTCATCACCTCCGGACTGCAACAAACACGTGAATCAGAATTCCACCGGAATGATCTTTTAAATTAGATCATAAATTTGGTCAAAATGAGAGAGAACTCGAGATTTACCTGAAGTTCAGATCGACTTCTTCCGTGATGAAACTCGACGCTGTTCTGAAACATATAAACATACACACCTGATTTATTTCATTTTAAACATAACTTACTGCAAAACCACTTCACCTGCAGTCACAGAGTGTTTCTCCGAGAGAACTTCACACCGCTCTACGACTGGTTTTTATTCCGGTTTTATTATTTCTTTATTGTTCTCCAGCAGGTTTGTACTTCGTTTTCGGTGAAGAAATATTGAGTGTCGAATAAAAGCCTTGACAAAAAAAAAAAAAAAACAGCAGGTCTCTGGCCGTGAGCCGTACAGTCTGGCTCGGGTTTTCCTTTTTCATTCAAATAAAAAAAACCAACAACACCCTGCATACAGTGCTGAGCGTAAATGAGTACACCCCCTTTGAAAAGTAACATTTTAAACAATATCTCAATGAACACAAACAATTTCCAAAATGTTGGCAAGACAAAGTTTAATATAACATCTGTTTAACTTATAACGTGAAAGTAAGGCTAATAATATAACTTGGATTACACATTTTTCAGTTTTACTCAAATTAGGGTGGTGTGAAAATGAGTACACCCCACAACAAAAACTACTACATCTAGTACTTTGTATGGCCTCCATGCTTTTTAATGACAGCACCAAGTCTTCTAGGCATGGAATGAACAAGTTGGCGACATTTTGCAACATCAATCTTTTTCCATTCTTCAACAACGACTTCTTTTAGTGACTGGATGCTGGATGGGGAGTGATGCTCAACTTTTGTCTTCAGAATATTGTAGAAAAAGTGGTACAAAAATGTAAGAAAGATGGAACTGCAACCATCTCACAGAGACGTCCAGGTCGTCCACGGAAGTTAACACCTCGACAGGAGCGTCTTCTGATGAGAAGGGTTGAAGAAAATCGGCATGCAAGTTCACTGCAGTTATCTAAAGAAGTAGAAAGCCAAACTGGGGTGACTATTTCCTGTGACACAATACGGCGTACACTGCAGAGGAACGGCATGCATGGATGCCGTCCACAAAAGAAGCCTCTCCTAAAGCCCAGGCACAAAAAAGCCCGCCTAGAGTTTGCCAGGGCCCATGCTGATGAAGATGAAGACGACTGGGACTCTATACTCTGGAGTGATGAGACCAAGATAAATGTTTTTGGAACTGATGGCTTCAAAACTGTATGGCGTCGCAAAGGTGAGGAATACAAAGAAAACTGCATGGTGCCTACAGTGAAACATGGTGGTGGCAGTGTCCTTATGTGGGGCTGCATGAGTGCTGCTGGTGTCGGGGAGCTGCATTTCATTGATGGCATCATGAATTCACAAACGTATTGCTCTATACTGAAAGAGAAGATGCTACCATCACTCCGTGCCCTTGGTCGTTGTGCACTTTTCCAACATGACTAAACACACATCTAAGGCCGCTGTTGGATTTCTGAAGAAGAACAGGGTGAAAGTGATTCAGTGGCCAAGTACGTCTCCTGATCTGAACCCAATCGAACACCTATGGGGAATTCTGAAGAGACGAGTTGGGCATCACTCTCCATCCAGCATCCAGTCACTAAAAGAGGTCGTTGTTGAAGAATGGAAAAAGATTGATGTTGCAAAATGTCTCCAACTTGTTCATTCCATGCCTAGAAGACTTGGTGCTGTCATTAAAAATCATGGAGGCCAGACAAAGTACTAGATGTAGTAGTTTTTGTTGTGGGGTGTACTCATTTTCGCACCGCCCTAATTTGAGTAAAACTGAAAAATGTGTAATCTAAGTTATATTATTAACCTTACTTTCACGTTATAAGTTAAACAGATGTTATATTAAACTTTATCTTGTCAACATTTTGGAAATTGTTTGTGTTCATTGAGATATTGTTTAAAATGTTACTTTTCAAAGGGGGTGCACTCATTTACGCTCAGCACTGTGAATATGAGTCACGAACTTGAACCTTCTGTAGGTTCTTCTCTCTTTCTCATCTATAATTTTCTTCTGGTTTCACGTTTACAGAGTGACTGATACTGCGAACGTACAGAGTCCTGACAGGGGCATGGAGGGAAAAAAAGATCTTGCAAAACTTTCATTTCGGTCAGGACATTTCCAGGTCAGTTCACCTCCATGGACACCACAGAATGGAGCACACACACACACACACACACACCAGTGGAAGAGGTTCACACAATCTCAAGATGGTTTATAAAAGGGATCTTTACATATTGAGATCAGACAGCCGTCAATATGGTGGTGGTGTAATCAATAAACGCACCAATTTATTTTCAAATGTCATGCTGTTGTACGTGGGATTTTTTATATATTTTATTGACGCTGCTCATAATCCGTTTTGATAATATTAATTTCCTGTGTCTAACCATGCTCCAGACATAAATTAATGCACGCAGCTTAATCTCCGGCTTAAACGTGGCTATATTGAACCTACTTGTGCTCCAGCAAGTGTGTCCACGGCCCTGTGACTGGGGTGTGCTTTTGTTTTGATTGCTCAAGGGCTTCTTCCCCCCAAAACACTGGTTCGTCATTGGCTAGGAAAAATACATTTCGGCCCGTGACTGGAGATACCTGAGTGCACTGTGGGATGTGTGTACACGCAGATTTTAAACCGTATATACTCCAGCTTATTTTATACTCAAACCGTACAGCTGAACCGTCAGTGAGTCTCACAAATTTATCACAAATTCTTACAGCAATTATTTGATATTTAATGAAGATACAACTGAATCTGCTACGATACGATTTAGAAAAAAAATCTGTTCATTCGATTTTAATTTTTAAGATAATTGGGTGTTTGATGATACCGCTGAATCTAATCGTATCCTCCAATCCATATGTGAGTAATTTATTTTCAGGATCTGGGGAAGTCCTACCGTTAATTAGTGAATGAGCTTCGGACAAATCACCCTGCTCAGTTATTAACACGAGTTTAAAATATTAATTATTTTTACACACCAGGGGTCTTTTTTCAGTAATAATGATTGGTTCCATTTTGCCAACTAATGCATTGTTACACCCTGAATTATTATAAAGCCATAACATTTCAAACAGGTTGTTGTTATATTATTTATTTATTTCTATGACGGTGTATTAGGGCAAATGTAGGTTAAAAAAAAATATATGGAGCAGAGGGAAGCAGGTAATATTCTGAGAAAAAAAAAACAATTTCCAAGATTAAAGTCTTAAATTTATGAGAAAAAAAAAACCTGGATGTTCTCTGAGATTTCAAAGTCATAAATTTAGGAGAAAAAAGTCACAAATTTACCAAAACAGCAAACATTTATGAGAAAAATATTAACAAATTTAAAAGAAAAATAGTCACAATTTTACAAAAAAGTCAAATATTAATGAGAAAAATATTAACAAATTTAAAAAAAGTCACAATTTTCAAAAAAAGTCAAAAAATTTGAGAAAAAATATTAACAAATTTAAAATAAAAAGTCAGAATTTTACAAAAAAATCTGAGAAAAATATTGAAAAATTTCAAAGAAAATCACAATTTTACAAAAAAGTCAAAAATTTATGAGAAAAATATTTCAAAATTTAAAAGGAAAAAGTGTCACAATTTTCCTAAAAAAAGTCAAAAATTTACAAGAAAAATATTAACAAATTTACAAAAAAGTTTCACAAATATATGAGCAAAAATACTCTGAAAAATAGTGAGCTTTTTTGTCAACGAACTAGATCGCTTCACTTCGCAAATCTGGATCAACATCATCACACCACAGACACCACGACTGAGCCGAGAGTTTACAGGACATGCAGTCTTTGTTGTTGATGTACTTCCTTCACAAAAAAAACTTTATCTTTCTGAGTTTTGTTTCTCATAAATTTGTGACTTTATTTCTTGTAGATATACTGAATATCTGAGCTTTTTCTCATAAATGTACAACTTTAATCTTGGAAATTCTTGGAAACCGTTATTTTTTTGTTGGAATATTACCCCCTCCATCAGCTCCAGAATCTTTATTTTTCCCTCCAGTGGCCCTAAAACACCATCAAACTAGCCTGGGCCCGCCCATCCTAAGTGTGACACAACACGGGGGGCTGTTGCGAACTTATGCTCGCAGAGCTTTGAAGTTGTGTTAGCCAGACTACCATCAAACATTTCACTGGTGATGTTCAAAATTAAAAGCAGGCGAGATCCTCCTCCTCCTGACTCTTATGTTTTTGTTGATTTAATGAAATCAGGGTGAGGAAACCATCTTTCCGAGTCGGAATTCTGAATGGAGGGGCGTTTTCTTTGTTTTTTTCCTATTTCATGGTAGGAATTCCAAGTTACACCAAACATAATGTGTAGATTTACAGCCTGACCTGAAGACCACCCAACCCCACGCGAGGGCCAAAACTGGAGCTTGTTTTTATCAACCCGTGTTTTGCACCAAGCCAAATCCCTCAGCAGGAGGTTTTTCCCAGATGTCCAATGGTGATATCATCACAGCTGGCAGCAGTCGATATGTTTGGGAGAATGGAGCCAGCTGCCAGGATATCTGCTTCCATCAAGATTAAATATCGCAGCACCAGGAGGACTTTAGCACCAATATTCATCACGAGGGCAAAGCCACGGCCGTGCAGCTTAATAAACAAGGCATGTAGGAACACGAGAGTGCATCGTAGCACGGCCCTGTCTGAACCTGACCCACTGGAGACAGCTTGAGGACTCGTCCTGACGTCTTGCACTGGGCTTTCAGATAAATTCCTCGTCTCTGATCAAGTGTAAAAACAACACGGTGTAAATTTAGGGCTGTGATTTACGATGCCGTGTTTCTCTCCCTCACCTACCTGCTCCTCATCACTGGTGGAGTTCCACTCCAGCTCTCTCAGCATGGACACTGATTACTGAGACATGTCACTGGTACTGGTTCCTGTCCACTTATTAATCCTGGAACATCTTTCCCTTTTAGTAAAATAAACATTCAGAACAATCCAGAACCGGTCCAGGTCACAGGCGCTGTTTTGACCAGTTTGGGTTGATTACACCACAGTGGAAAACTGATCCGAAATCAAACGCTACTCTGAAAGATAAATCAGTTCTCTTCTCCTGGTTTTCTGGGACACACCCCTTCCAAATTCCCAACTGGACATTGATCAAAGGTTCTCTCCTGGACTGAGCTCTCGGCCCAAACGCTTATCTCTGTTTTTCCAGAAGATATCAGATCCCTGGTGTCGGGCTGCACTTGGCTGGTCGTGCTGGATTCCTCAAGATTATTTTGACCTGGTCAGACTGGTGGGGTGTGACAGATAAGAGACAGCAGGATGTTGTCTCAGTGCATCAATGTCTCAGTGTATCACTGTCTCACTGTTTCAGCATCTCAGTGTCTCAATGTCTCAGTATAAGTGCCCCAATGTCTCAGTGTCTCACTGTCTCAGCACAAGTGTCTCACTGTCTCAGTGTTTTGGTGTCTCAGTGTCTCACTGTTTCACTGTCTCAGCATAAGTGTCTCAGTGTCTCTCTGTCTCAGCATCTCAATGTCTCTCTGTGTCAGTGTCTCAGCGTCTCACTGTCTCAGCATAAATGTCTCAATGTCTCAGTGTTTCGGTGTCTCAGTGCTTCATGGTCTCTCTCTGTCTCAGTGTTTCACTGTCTCAGTGTTTCATCATCTCAGTGTCTCATTGTCTCAGTATAAGTGCCCCAATGTCTCAGTGTCTCACTGTCTCAGCACAAGTGTCTCACTGTCTCAGTGTTTTGGTGTCTCACTGTTTCACTGTCTCAGCACAAGTGTCTCAGTGTCTCTCTGTCTCAGCGTCTCAATGTCTCTCTGTGTCAGTGTCTCAGCGTCTCACTGTCTCAGCATAAATGTCTCAATGTCTCAGTGTTTCGGTGTCTCAGTGCTTCATGGTCTCTCTCTGTCTCAGTGTTTCACTGTCTCAGTGTTTCATCATCTCAGTGTCTCAGTGTCTCACTGTCTCAGTGTATCACTGTCTCAGTGTTTCATCATCTCAGTGTCTCACTGTCTCAGTATAAGTGCCCCAATGTCTCAGTGTCTCACTGTCTCAGCACAAGTGTCTCACTGTCTCAGTGTTTTGGTGTCTCAGTGTCTCACTGTTTCACTGTCTCAGCATAAGTGTCTCAGTGTCTCTCTGTCTCAGCGTCTCAATGTCTCTCTGTGTCAGTGTCTCAGCGTCTCACTGTCTCAGCATAAATGTCTCAATGTCTCAGTGTTTCGGTGTCTCAGTGCTTCATGGTCTCTCTCTGTCTCAGTGTTTCACTGTCTCAGTGTTTCATCATCTCAGTGTCTCACTGTCTCAGTATAAGTGCCCCAATGTCTCAGTGTCTCACTGTCTCAGCACAAGTGTCTCACTGTCTCAGTGTTTTGGTGTCTCAGTGTCTCACTGTTTCACTGTCTCAGCATAAGTGTCTCAGTGTCTCTCTGTCTCAGCGTCTCACTGTCTCAGCATAAATGTCTCAATGTCTCAGTGTTTCGGTGTCTCAGTGTTTCACGGTCTCTCTCTGTCTCAGTGTTTCACTGTCTCAGCATAAGTGTCTCAGTGTCTCTCTGTCTCAGTGTCTCAGCGTCTCACTGTCTCAGCATAAATGTCTCAATGTCTCAGTGTTTCGGTGTCTCAGTGTTTCACGGTCTCTCTCTGTCTCAGTGTTTCACTGTCTCACTGTCTCAGCATAAGTGTCTCAGTGTCCCTCTGTCTCAGTGTCTCAGCATCTCACTGTCTCAGCATAAATGTCTCAATGTTTCACAGTCTCTCTCTGTCTCAGCGTCTCACTGTCTCAGCATAAATGTCTCAATGTCTCAGTGTTTCGGTGTCTCAGTGTTTCATTGTCTCAGCGTTTCACGGTCTCTCTCTGTCTCAGTGTTTCACTGTCTCACTGTCTTTTTGTCTCAGTGTTTCAGTGTTTCACTGTTTCAGTGTCTCAGTGTTTCAGTCTGATGTCAACATCGGAGTCCAAAATTCACTCAGTAATCCAGTAAACAGGACGACGCTGAGGGTGTGTCTCAGCTCAATTGTTCAGTGGAGAAAGCAGCGGATTGAATAAGACCTGAAAAACTTCCTCGGTGAGATCCAAGATGTGCTCTCTCTCGCTCTCTCTCTCTCACACACACACACACACACACACACACACACACACACACACACACACACACACACACACACACACCCACCCATTCAATTTAAAAATAACTGCTGTAACATTTCCTCCATAAGACAATACAGCTGTTGAAACCTTCTGAACTCAAGCCAGATATACAAGACAACAATTTATTACTGTCTATAAATAAATAAATAAAAATACCCTGTCACATGTCCATTGTATTTGACTGATTGGATTTGTTCTAAATCATTTAGTCCAGCCTCCCTCCCTCCCCCTCTGCGTCTTTCTAGCATGTCCCCGCCTCATCCTAAGCCCCACCCATTTAGGGATAATCTCTGCTCTGAATGGGATGCGTCTCCAAAACTGCCAGCTGATTCCAGACCTGTGCATGGGGTCATGTCCCAAATCACACACTACTACGCCACTTTCTCATCGAGGGAGCAGAACGAATAACTGTTTTCATGTTCAGTGGACGTGTTCTGAGTGATTCTACACGTACATCCATGAAGTGTCTTCACCAGATGTTTACATTAAAAACATTCATGTTTCTGCTAATTTATTAGCATGATGTGAAATGTGACAGTTCTTAGGCGAGCCACATAAACGTCCATCAGGATTAACGTGAACACGTAATGACCAAGATGACTCTGAGTGCAGTTTATTCCCATCATTCTCAACTGTTTTTATGTTGTTATTGTTATTTTATTCCACAACATTTTGCACAAATTCCTCACACTAATCCATACAGGCCGAGGATTAGATTAAAGACAACCATAACAACTCTTTGATGTTATTTTATCTGTTTTTATCCATATTTTATTAGAGATCTACTGAAGCATCTGCAGAGAAAAAAAATCACTGACCAAGAAACGCTGTGGGGACAATAACCTTCCAGAATCTGTGTCTGTGCACTTCGTCCTTCTTCACTCTATATGCTCACTACACAGGGCACAGGGTCAAACCTAACAGTGTTACAGAACAATAAACCTGTGTGTGAGTTTCAGTCACATCAAATAATACAGATAGATAGATAGATAGATAGATAGATAGATAGATAGATAGATAGATAGATAGATAGATAGATAGATAGATAGATAGATAGAGTGCTGATACTTGTAGATTTGATTAGACAGATCATGTCAAACCAGTACATTACCTGTAGTACAGGTACACTGATAGTACATACTGTTTTGCAGATGAGTAGAGACGCAGCCCCCCCCCCGTCTCTGTGCTGCGCGCGCCCGTCTGACCAGGCGAGCCCTCATGCACGCACTTCTGCCCAAAAACCGACCCCTCTGACTCTCCACTGTAAAGGCTCTCAGTGTGGTTTATGCAGTATTGATAGATTACTGATAGAGCATTGATAGAGTACTGATAGAGTATTGATGCAGTCTGACTGAATACCCGGGGGACAGGAGGGGGACAGAAGGGGGACAGTCCTCCTGTCCTCTCTGTAACCTGGAAGTTATTATCAGACTCCCCTCAGAGACACCCGGTGGGTAAACACTACACAGCTCTCCTGGAATATGATGTTTAAAGTGTAAAATAAACACTCAGTGTAAATGATAATGGTGAAAGCTCCGTCCGGAACACTGACGTTCCTCTCAGTTTCCGTGAGTGACCATGAAAACGCTGGTGAGAGTGGGGTGAGTGGGGTTTGTGGGGTGAGTGTGGAGTGGGGTGAGTGGGGTTTGTGGTGTGAGTGGGGTTTGTGGGGTGAATGTGGAGTGGGGTTTGTGGTGTGGAGTGGGGTTTGTGGGGTGAGTGTGGAATGCGGTGAGTGGTGTGTAGTGGGGTTTGTGGGGTGAGTGTGGAGCGGGGTGAGTGGGGTTTGTGGTGTGGAGTGGGGTTTGTGGTGTGGCGTGGGGTTTGCGGGGTGACTGTGGAGTGGGGTGAGTGGGGCTTGTGGTGTGGCGTGGGGTTTGCGGGGTGACTGTGGAGTGGGGTGAGTGGGGCTTGTGGTGTGAGTGTGGAGTGGGGTGAGTGGGGTTTGTGGGGTGAGTGGGGTTTGTGGTCTGATTGTGGAGTAGGGTGAGTGGGGTTTGTGGTGTGGAGTGGGGTGAGTGGTGTTTGTTGGGTGACTGTGGAGTGGGGTGAGTGGTGTGGAATGGGTTTTTTGGGGTTGAGTGTGGAGTGGGGTGAGTGTGGTTTGTGGTGTGGAGTGGGGTTTGTGGGGTGACTGTGGCCTGGGGTGAGTGGGGTTTGTAGTGTGGAGTGGGGTTTTGGGGTGAGTGTCAAGTGGGGTTTGTGGTGTGGAGTGGGGTGAGTAGGGTTTGTAGTGTGGAGTGGGGTGAGTAGGGTTTGTAGTGTGGAGTGGGGTTTGTGGGGTGACTGGAGTGGGGTTTGTGGGGTGACTGTGGAGTGGGGTTTGTGGGGTGACTGTGGAGTGGGGTTTGTGGGGTGACTGTGGAGTGGGGTTTGTGGGGTGAGTGGGGTTTGTGGGGTGACTGTGGAGTGGGGTGAGTGGGGTTTGTGGGGTGAGTGTGGAGTGGGGTGAGTGGGGTTTGTTCCTCACCTTTCCCGCTGTATCCCATCACGGTGCTGTTTAAATCCGGAGTTTAGTACCCAGGGAGGTGATGGAAAGAAACCGGCTCCAGCTCCGCTCTTACTGTCAAATCACACACTCAAAGTGCAGCTCGTGCGGGACAGAGGCCCACCTCCAGCTGGCAGCACACAGCACGGACTGGCAGCTGGAACAGCCAATCAGAACGCGCTGTGTGACTCCAACTGACCAATAGCACAGTGGCAGGGGCGGGATCGACTTAATTTCAGACAGACGAGTCTGGAGAAATCTGTGTTAGTCAACTTCAGAATTTTTATCTATCTATCTATCTATCTATCTATCTATCTATCTATCTATCTATCTATCTATCTCCATAATTATTGGCACTCTACTGTATCTATCTATCTGACAGACAATTCTGGAGAAATCTGTCTATTAGTCAATTCCAGAATTTTTGAAGATTTTTGAAGAAGAGGGCGTGTCCCCTCTGTCCCCAACAGAGACTGTGTGGAGAATTTAGAAATGAAAAATATGACAGTGACGACCCTGAACTGTTACACAGCTTAAGACCTGTTTACAGGAAGAACGGGACAAAAATAACACCCGAAACACTTCATCACTTGGAGTCTTCAGTCCATAAACATATTTTAAGTGTTGGGAGAAGGAATGGAAACATAAAGGGGAAAATGCTTTACTGTCCCATCTTTCTTTTTGAAAGGTGCGACATCCATCCATTATCTGTACCCACTTATCCTGTACAGGGTCGCAGGCGAGCTGGAGCCTATCCCAGCTGACTACGGGCGAAAGGCGGGGTACACCCTGGACAAGTCGCCAGGTCATCACAGGGCTGACACATAGACACAGACAACCATTCACACTCACATTCACACCTACGGTCAATTTAGAGTCACCAGTTAACCTAACCTGCATGTCTTTGGACTGTGGGGGAAACCGGAGCACCCGGAGGAAACCCACGCGGACACGGGGAGAACATGCAAACTCCACACAGAAAGGCCCTCGCCGGCCACGGGGCTCGAACCCGGACCTTCTTGCTGTGAGGCGACAGTGCTAACCACTACACCACCAGGCCACCGAAATGTGTGACAAGACCTAAAATTGGAGTGTTTAATGTGAAAAAACAATAAAACTCATGAGGTAAAAGATCAAATAATCTGATGTTTTGTTCTGAGTGTAATTTAGCTCAAAGATTATTTACAACTCATTGTTTTTAGTTTTCATTTCAATTTCAACACACCGTCCCAACTTTTTTCTAATTTGGGGTTCTATTTATCTATCTCCAGAAGTATTGGTACCCATGTATCCATCCATCTAATCACCTCCAGAATTATTGGCCCTCCATCCGTCTGTCTAGCTTAATTTTTAAACCCTATCCGTCTATAGAAAAGCACTACATACAATCCATCTGTATGACACATTTATTGAAAGATGAATATCAGTTGTTTTTTTGCAATCCGGCAAAGCAAACAAAGAGGAAAAAGAAAAACACAAAGGTTTAAGAACCAATATTGTATTAAACCTTCATATTTCTCAAATTGCTGCACAGCCACAACTACATCAAGATCACAGCATTGGCCTAAAGACGTATCTGTGGTTATGCACATATTAGTTAATTAAAAAAAAAAAAAAAAAACGCGCACACGCACAAAAAAAAAAATTGTCTGATTGGCATCTCAATGTCTGGAGTTTTCATGTTACATTCACTGTGTATAACGACACAAAGATATGTTTATACACCAGAAGGAAACACAAAGGGAGGAAATATAAATGAAAAACACGAACATGGTCTGGATCAGCTCAAACAGTCCAAAACATATGAATCATAATCAGTAATGTGGCTCTTCTGCTTTCACTGATACTGTTTATTTTGGGCTATGAGCCGATATTTTACAATCACACAGTCAAAAAAAAAAAAAGAAAAGAAAACCAAAAAGAAACAGAAATGCTGATTACTTCTCTGCAGGAAAATGACAGGATGATGAACACCAAAGAAAATCAGAACATCAGGCAAACACTGACTCCAGCAAAGTGGGCGGAGTCATGAGCCGAGCTCTTGTGGATCCTGATTTATAAAACAATTTTGTTCACTGTTTTATAAAGAGTAAAGAGACAGAAAAGCAGACTGAACATCCGTATTTGACTGATCTCTCTTTCTTTCTCTCTCTCACACACACACACACACACCAACAGCTGTTCAAATAAAGCAAAATTTCCATGCAACCCAACAACACTGCATGGTCCATCAGGGAACCTTTCCTGCACAAACTTACTCACAAAAATGACAAAAAACATGTTTGCCCTACCCTGTGAGACAAAATATTTGGCCATGACAAGACCGGACTGGTAAGGATGACTAAATATTCCTAGAAAAAAATCTAAAACTTTTTCACTTTTCCACATACGAGGGTACGTCAAAAAGTTCTCAGCCTCACCCGGAAACGAGGGGTGTAACTCCCATTTGGGGGCAGAACTGTATACTATAAGGCCTTATATCACTGTCCACAAAAACTCAACTGAAAAAAGCAGTCAAAGAAAAAAGGAGAGGAGAGAAAGCTTCGAGCTGGCATGATGTTGCTCCAGGACAACGCGGCCGTCTACACAGCACAGGGGGCGGGGCAGAAGCAGCCCAGCGTGGCTTTGAACTGTTGTCCCGTGCACCTTATTCACCCGACCTGGCACCGTCTGACTTCTTTCTGTTCCCCAAACTGAAATCACACTCGCGTGGTCACCATTTTCAGAGTGATGAAGTCATCCATGCTGCTGAGGAGGATCTGAAGCCTCAAGATGTGACGTTCTTCCGTGAAAGGAAAGCGAAGCTTGAACATCAGTACGTTGAAGTTAAAGGAGGCAATGTTGAAAAATAACGCATGAACAATCTTTCTCCTGTGATGTTTTCTGGGTGAGGCCAAGAACTTTTGAAGTACCCTCATACTTTTTGCAAACGATGACGTGAATTCACTCATAACGTTCCATAAATGTGACGTGATGTATTCTATTGCTTTGCAGTAAAATATTTTAAAATGTAAAGATTATGATGTTGAACAACAAAAATATTCACCATATACATTGTTTTTTAAAGGAGCAGTCTGTAATATTCAGAGCTCTCTGCTGCTTGTGTGGTGAACTGCACTTGCAGGACAAACGTAACTGACCACGTCTGGCATGTGAGTTGGCTTTTAAGGAAAAGGGGGCGGGGCTGAGCAATACTGGTTTGGAGCTAATTTCAGGGACAGAAAAATGAAAACAGTAACAACGACACTAACAATTCTCCACCTTCTCCTTCTTATTTGAACGTAAAAATATTCTCAATCAAAATTTTCCACCACTTATACCATGCAAGTTGCTTTTCAAGGAAAAAAAAAAAAAGGAGGCGGGCCTGAGCAGTACTGGTTTGGGACTAATTTCAGGTCCAGAACAATGAAAGCACAAGCCTTAAAAATAAAATGAAATAAATTGTAAAAGGTTATATTGTGAATTATATTTTTCCTAAGGTCACCTCTAAAAGTGCATGATGATTACAGGTTCAGATACATTTTTGAAAATATTACAAACTGCACCTTTAAAACACACACACACACACACACACACACACACACACACACACACACACACACACACACACAAATAAATCCCCTAAAGTCTTTATCAGTCCTTACAGTATTTGAACATGTGACGTAACCACAAAGGTATTTTTATGAATCCTAAATTGACTCTGAAATACAGTTCGACATTCATTTAGACACAGAAACGCTCATGCATATGCAAATTTGCAATTTTAGGAACAATGATTGGAGGAGAAGGGTGTTAAACAATTCCTCATTTCACACCCACGCGATTAAGGCTTTTCGTCAATCAGATTTCTGAACGAATTTAACACAAAACCAACCACACATGGATGAAAGGATGAGTGAGTGAGAACACAGTCTGAACTCATTATAATTTCATCAGCATATCATGCTCTAGATAGTTTTATATCGTATGTACACACATTTATTCAGAAACAGAGAACGCAAAAAAAAAAAAAATGCAGCGTCTCATATATACATTTATATATACGAGCGTGAAGCTACAGTCGAAGGTAACCTCGGCGTGTCTCTTTCTGCGATGATGAAGAGTTTAATGAGTTTCATGCCAAAAATAGAGTACAAAAATATCCTGAACAGAATGATCCAAGAGGCTACAGTGTGTGCCGATAATATGTGAGAATATATCCGATTTGAAATAATATAACGCTTTTATTTTTAGCTTACTGATTCACCAATCAGGTGTTTGCTATAACTCCATAAACCACCATTTTAATTCTTACGGTGAGGAAAAGGAAAGAAAGAAAGAAAGAAAGAAAGAAAGTGAAAGGCTGAATGTGGTCGAAAGTGCTTTGTTAGACGATGACTGACTCACTGAAGTCATGCTAGTAATCGTCTAATAAACTGCAGTTAGCATGATAAATATCGATCGTAGGATCGCAGAGGCCGAGTACAGCAATGTATGTCAATGTATAAACCTGTCACAATCGTTAAAATGCTAGAAAAACAATTTCAATTAATGATATATACAATGCACTTACCGTACACTGGGGCTCATAAATCGCAATGAATATAAACAAATTTATTTGTAAATTGTTCATAAATTGTTCAAATTTACACAAACTCTACTTAATCAGAAAAATCCAGTTATTTTGAAAATCTTTCGTGTCCTACGTTTTGCTCTGGAGTTTATGTAAATTTCCAGTTTCCAGATGAGGAGATTTGACTGACGTTAAATTGTACAATAGTTTATAATCGGATTAATCTGTCGAGTTTAAATCGCTTATTTAGCTGGTTTGTTTAAATGATTTGAAAGTTAATTAAGAAAAAAAAAGACTAGCTATTCCATTAGAATGAATTAGAAAAGTAATGGCACCCTATAGTAGCTGAGGTGCTGCAGTGGCTGAGCTGCATTATTGGAAGATTTAACACGCGCCCTACTTTAATTGCATGCTTTCATCGTTCAGTCGTTTCCAGCCGTCTGTGAGCTTTGATGGAGATTTGTGGGTGTGGCTAATAGTAAGAGATCTATGCTGTGTTTATGCGTTCGGTTTTCCTTGCAAGTGATAATTCGCAGGTTGGAATGATGCCATTTTTGACCTCATACAAAGTGGGGAAAAAAAAAACCCAGTCACCTCCATGTTTGTCTTTTGTTAGCAACAACAACAACCTCCTCATATGCTTCTCTTTTTCTTCCTCAAAACTGTAGAGTCAGTGTTATACGGTAGATTTAACAAGAAAATATGTCTGAATGTTGATTGATCTAAAACTAATACTTGTACTGTATAAACAGTGTTACTCATTTAAAGCTAAGAAGGGCTGCTGTGTTTAGTGCTGACGCTCTGAGCGGCCATTTTGATTTGTCGTCACTCTGTAAACGGTGGAGGAACTCGCAGGTGAGATGATGATGATGATGATCTCGTGTTGATGGGTAGTGGACGGAGCCTTTTTTGGGGTTTTACTGGTTGGAGATTGGGAATTACGAATTTAGAATTCGAGTTGAACGCAACATGAATGCGCTTGGTAATTTACGGGAATTTAGTTCAGATTGACCTACAAAATTTTTTTTACACACAACAGAAAGTAAGTAAATTGAATTTATCCTGTATTTTAAACATTTTTGTTAAACTGGAGGCTTTTTGGGTTTGTTTTTATTAATTTCTGCACTAATAGTTGCTAAACAAGAAAAGAAAACAGAAATAAAACAGAAACGTTCTATCAAATCCCTAAATGTTAGTATTTAACAACTTGTTCACTGACTGTAATGAAGTAAATTCACCTCAACTCTTTTCTTGCTTAGATTTTCTAATTCTAGAGGATTGTAGCCATATTTAACTATAAGGATGTACGTAAACTGTTGATGAACTGATTTATGTTAAATCTGATGTATAGACTTAAGAGAGAATTAAAAGGCCACGAGTTAGAACTCAAAATATAAAATATCAACCGTACGACTGAAATATGACTCAGTGTTTTCTGATCACTGAATCCTTTCTAATTTGTGTTAGAGGGAAATATACACTCTAATAAATAATAAAGTACATTATTATACCTTTAGGGGTTCAATGGCTTGTCATGGAGGCAGGATCAGTAACACTGAAGGTACTTATACCGGTATATACACAGTGTTTTGCAAAAGTATTCATCCCCCTTGGTGTTTGTCCTGTTTTGCCGCATTACAAGCTGGAATTAAAATGGAGTTTTGGAAGATTAGCACCATTTGATTTACACAACATGCCGACCACTTTAAAGGTGCACATTGTTTTTATTTTATTGTGACACAAACAATAATTAAGATGAAAAAACAGAAATCTGGAGTGTGCACAAGTATTCACCCCCTTTCATATGAAACCCCTAAATGAGCGCTGGTCCAACCAATTCACTTCATAAGTCACATGATTAGTTGATTAAGCTCCACCTTTGTGCAATCAAAGCGTCACATGATCTGTCACATGATGTCTGTATAAATCAACCTGTTCTGGAAGGACCCTGACTCTGCAACACTACTAAGCAAGCAACATGAAAACCAAGGAGCCTCCAAACAGGTCAGAGACAAAGTTGTGGAGAAGTATAGATCAGGGTTGGGTTATAAAAAATATCCCAAACTTTGAATATCTCAGGGAGCACCATTAAATCCATTATAGCAAAATGGAAAGAATATGACACCACGACAAACCTGACAAGAGAAGGCCCCGCCCACCAAAACTCACAGACCGGGCAAGGAGGGCATTAATTAGAGATGCAACAAAGACATCAAAGATAACACTGAAGGAGCTTCAGAGATCTACAGTGGAGACGGAAGTATCTGTCCATAGGACCGCTTTAAGCCGTACACTCCATAGAGTGGGCGGGGCTTTATGGAAGAGTGGCCAGAAAAAAGTAATTGCGAAAGAAAACACGTTTGGAGTTTGTCCAACAGCATGTGGCAGATTCCCCAAACACATGGAAGAAGATTCTCTGGTCAAATGAGACAAAAATTGACCTTTTAGGCCATCATGGGAAATGCCACGTGTGGCGCAAACCCAACACCCTGAGAACACTGTTCCTACAGTGAAGCATGGTGGTGGCAGCATCATGCTGTGGGGATGTTTTTCATCTGCAGGGACAGGAAAGCTGGTCAGGACTGAAAGAAAGATGGATGGCACTAAATACAGGGCAATTCTGGAGGAAAACCTGTTTGAGTCAGCCAGAGGTTTGAGACTGGGACGAAGGTTCACGTTCCGGCAGGACAATGACCCTAAACATACTGCTAAAGCTACACTGGAGTGGTTTAAAGGGAAACATTTAAATGTCTTGGAATGGCCTAGTCAAAGCCCAGAACTCAATCCAATTGAGAATCTGTGGCATAACTTGAAGATTGCTGTACGCCAACGCAGCCCATCTAACTTGAAGGAGTTGGAGCAGTTTTGCAAAAACTGGGCAAAAATCCCAGTGGCTAGATGTGCTAAGCTAATAGAGACAAACCTCAAGAGACTTGCAGCTGTGATTGCAGCAAAAGGTGGCTCTACAAGGTATTGACTTTTGGGGGGGGGGGGGGGGGGGGTGATGAATACCTATGCAAACTCCAGATTTCTGTTTTTTTCATCTTAATTATTGTTTGTGTCACAATAAAAAAAACAATGTGCACCTTTAAAGTGGTCGGCATGTTGTGGAAATCAAATGGTGCTAATCCTCCAAAATCCATTTTAATTCCAGCTTTTAATGCGACAAAACAGGACAAACACCAAGCGGGATGAATACTTTTGCAAGACTGTGTATATAGGGCAGAGCGGTGAGACTTGGTACGAGTTTTCAGCTTTTGTAGATTGTACGAAATTCTTTGCAGGTGGCGTCACATTCATATTGCATTAGAGAGTATGTACTGTACCCTCTTACCACAACACGAGTCTCTCAGCTTGTCGTATATACTGACCTTCAGGATCACTTTTAATGTCATTATTTTTCTGAGACATTGAGGGGAGACATGGGACATCATGTTGGGAGACAGGACAAAAATAAAACCCCTAGCTTAATACTACATGTTTATTTTATTTATTTTCCAAATCTTGTCCCATATGAACTGTATGAATACACGATGCTGGTACCAGACCCGTTGCAACAAGGTAGGCAGACTTGGCAATTGCCTAGGGCCCCAGCCCTCGAAGGGCCCCCGCTGCCGAACGACTGGTTATGTGTTCAATAGCAATGACAACTTTTTGAGCGTGGCAGCGCAGCGCCTAATGACACTTGTTGAACTACCCTAGTTCCAAGGGGGCCCCCTAATGCACAACAGCGCCTCCCTACATGCTTTGGCCGAAAAGTGCAATGACAGTCTGTTGTCAACCCCTCAATGCCCATCTCCGTCCAGTCAAGTGGTTGCAGATCTCCGCGGCAAAAAAAAACAAAACAAAATCAAATATGAAGCGAAATTACCCCTCAGGGAGCCAGAAGAGAAAGAAGAAAAGGGAAGAGGAAGACAGAAAAAAACAAGACACTGGTAAATGAGAATGTACACACTCATTAATACCAAGCGGGTCGACAAGCAAATTTGGTAGCTAGCTTATGTTAATGGTAGTTATCTTGTAGACAGTGTTTATAACAGTGATGTAAACGTTGTCATGCATAACAGGCTTACAAACTTGCAAGGACTGGCTAAAAATTCTAATATGTGCCACACAAATAGGTGAAAGACTGTCAACTTCTCCCAGATTAACTTATTGTGTTTATCAAAATGTCAGAGTTAGTTTCAGCGAGCTGCATGGCTTTCATGAGAAGTAGCTAGTGTGTCGTGAGCATGAATGGAGTAGGACAGGGGATGGCTCACAAGAAAGCTCTTTTTTACATAAATAGGCTACATTTGTGACCTTGGTCGGATATTAATGCAGTAATTCAGCTAAGAAACCCGAACTTTCCGCAAGGAAGCATTCAATTGAATGTGATGTCCGCAGGTCTTTGGACATGGAGGGTATTGTGGCTGCCTTTGCTGAAGCCAAAGCCCACAAGCAGCAGTTTTAGACATTTTGCCCATGATTCTAGTTGTGTATTCTTAAATTTTTATGTGTTTTTCTATACCTTTTGCACTTTTCTGTGTGTGCTGGTTCTTATTAAGATTCTTATTCATGTTTGTAATCATTTAATCACCATTTGAAGTTATTTCTACTTGTGTATATACTGTAAATATTTAGTGTTGTGTTATTTGCACATTTTATATTACTTTGTCTTATTTTCATATTTGATTTATATATGCGTGTGTGTGTGTGTATATTTTGTCCATTCTTGTGTTTAATTGGGTTTGATAATTATTTATAATAATGTAAAGAGTTCATTTATTAAGTAAAAATCGTAAGAATGATTACAATGTGTGTGATGTTTATTTATTAAGTCTTCAGTGGGTAGGCGGCCATAAGGCCTTTCGTCGAGGGGGGGATAATTATGGGCCCCAGATCCCCCTTTGCCTAGGGCCCCCAAATAGCTTGAAACGGGCCTGGCTGGTACAGTGATAGAAAAATGTCTGTTTACCCAAAACCTGACTCGACAAAACAGTTCCATTCTCAAGAAGGAATGAAATGAGATTAATCCTCCTGCAGGGACACGCCCACATTTTTAACAAACATTTTTAAACAATTTTATGTTTGTAAACCACAAGAAAAAGCCAGGTAACATGATGAACTGTCCCAACGTTTCCCCCAGGATTTAAGTTTAATAAATAATACTATATCTGGTAACTCGAGGCTACAGACTTTAATTCTTAACAAATCCTCAATTCACCAGAAAAGATTACACCACAGAATGGAGGTGGAGGAGAAAATACTTTTAAGTTTTAGTTGATAAAATATCAAACTACACAAAGCTCGCTGCAGCGTCCAGCTTCGGCTCCAAAGGAAGTCGGTTACTCTCAGGGCCACGTCGAACCTCTGATGGAATCTCAAACCTGATTGGGTGAAAATGTATAGGAATACAAACAGTCCCAAGTCTCCCTGTCCCAAGTCTCCCCACTCTTCCCTGTCATTTATATCCTGCTTGGGAACATGTATGCACCTTTTTGGCTATAAAAAAAAGCACATAGTTAGTGGACTTGAGGTCCATTAATGAGCCCTAGAGTACAACGTATATTCATGTAGATTGTACCTTGGGGACAGACACGGACTCCTAGTGTACCCCATTTTTAATTTCGGATTTTAATTGTTGAATCGGGATGATGTCAAATAATTTCTATGAGATAATTATATAATGTAATGATTGTGACAGGAGACTGAGGGAAATGGAGGAAAAGACGACCGATAAAATGATTTGATAAAAACCGACATGAAGGGTGCGCCATAGCATAGCATAGCATAGCATACACACATACACGTAGATCGTTTCCCTTCCCCATCAGAACAGATATAATGTGGAATTTGCACAGAAAGCTACCATGGCTAACTCCGAGGCTGTGAAGTGACGGCGTATATAACACACTCCTCCGTTCTTCAGCGTTATGACAGCAGGTATGCAGCGCAGCAGAATGGAAGTGCAGGTACGATGAATATATATCTATATATATATGCATATAAATATATTCATATATATTTCACTCTTTCTCTCATCTCTGCATGAATGTAGACTGATTGAGGAGAAATTCTTCATTTATCTTCTCACTCAGTTCACTCAGGGGTGTAGCGGTGGTGGTAGTGGTGGTGACGGTGGTTAGAACAAGCGAGCTTTTTTCTTCAGTTCGTTTCTCTTCCACAGAGCCAAGCGGTCAAACTGGGCGATGGTCATCCCAAACACCTGGAAGAACTCGTCGGGAGACAGGTGCCTCTGAAAGAGAGCAAAAAAAAAAGATTTATTAACACTTTGCATTTCTAATGTTCACAGTAACAATGACGAATCAGTGTGTGGGCGTGGCCTGTGCAACTGTTATCAAAATCATACGAATAATTAAAATTGTGAAAATATCAAATTAACTGTTGCTGCATGTACAAAGAAAGTGAATGATCAATGGTTGCTTTGTTTGCAAGTGTTGCGAGTGAGAACGTAGCGTAACGCAACGAGTGAAAAAAAAATCAAAGGGAAAAAAAAAGGAATTTTACCACAAAAATTCATAATAGAAAGTGGAAATAATCCTGGTCACAACCAGTTGATTGGCTGGTTAATTTATTCACTTAAAAAATTTAAGGTGTGAGTATAAAAATCTGTTTTTCTTGTGTTAAATGGCCACTCCCAGAGTTTCATATTATTTCTAAACGTACTTCAAAAAAAAAAAAAGAAGGATTTTTTTTTAATTACACAGCTTGGTGCATAACATCTCTCATTTGAGAGTCTGTATAAGCGCACGCTGTGATTGTGCTCTAACCTGAAACAGGCGCATGGTACTGTAATTAGTCCTAATGGTGCTGTGCAATCTGAGCTCCAACACGTGTGGACATGACACAGACATGTTTTTTTGAAGACTCGGACTCATTGTGATTAAAGGCGGAGACGTGAACTTAGTTAATTATATGCGAAAGTTCGTAGTAAAAGAGTTTGTTATTGCATGGTTGAAGTGTAGTTCTATATAATCAGATATTTATACACAACTTTAGTAAAGAATCGATTCAAGAATTGAATGATGATGCTGAATATTTTGCATCTAATTTTCACTCATTATTGTTGCTGCTTCATTTGAGGAAGCCTTCAACTCTCGCCGCTGCAGTCTGGATACCATATGACCCACATGCCAGAACCTGCCCACAGCCAGCTTCCAAAGAGTTCATCAAAACATAAGCAGGTCTGACCTCGTTCGCAGATTTTTCTACTTACAGCATCTGCATGCGGTTAATTTCACCTTGGATTAAAGAGTAGAAGAGATAGCATGGTGCACGGTGATGAAGGTTACACACAACTCAACTCATAGTTTACTGCAGACGCCCAGGCCCTTCATGTGTGTGTATCTGTTTTTTTAGCTCCATGTCTCCATGAGCAATGACAGATGGGGACATTTGGCTGGTCCACACAAAGGAAAGTACTTTTATTTCTTTTCAATACATGCAGCTTTTATTTAAAAAGCTGAAACATCCAAAGAGGCATGCTTAGTGTTGAGCACTGCAGGAGGATACGTCAGGGTTACGGGACGGCCCAAGCCGCAGGAGGTAGAATAACAGACGCGTGTGGCTTTTACGACCCACCAGAAAGATAAAACTGCTGAAATCATGAGGCTTTCGTAATTCTCATCAGGGTGTTGTCAACATTTCTACAGAGAGGCTGACGGTATTCCATCTCACAAGAAAAACAAACTGATCTCCTGTCCTAAACTCCCCCCCAAAAAAACGAGTGCGACCTTCTGGTAAACACACACAGCTGATAACCTGACATCTCATAAATCAGCCTCACGTGACCTCTGACCTCCCACTGATAGCATTATCACAACGGTTCGACCCCTACCCACTACGTTTTTTCACTGAGGCCGTCCAGCTGTCCACTAATCACGAGCGTCCTTTCTTTATTCGTCCCATGGTTCATGTCATGACGTTGACTCGGCTCATTTACGTAAGCGTCGCTTAAACTATTAAGTTTATTTACAACAAGACTGTGGTTTTCTTTTTGTTTGTCGATGGATTGCTGGTGTACAGTGCGTCCTGTAGAGAGTGACAAAACCGCAGGAAACGTCACAGGTAACCGCCGAGTTGAAACACGGATGTTTATCAGAATCGACACATTTCCAGAATAAACAGGTATACGAGCATGAATCGTGTTTGAACCCCCTGACACCTCAGAAGCACCAGACAAAAAGGAAAGAAAGACAAACAGATCCATTACTATCCCAAACATACAGTAGCTTAATCATTTTCACTGGAACTATGGCTTTTAATTTTATTAAATAGAGTAAAATTGGTTGTAAAACTGTAGGTCACCCCTTAAATAATTACATCACAAATTCTAAGTGCAGTACCGTCACTGCTCCTGCTGTACTTATCAGTAGAATCAACCTTAACAAAACATTCATCTGAGGTAAACCCATTGATGCCAAACTAGAAAGAACTAGGTTACTCAGTCGAGTGGATATCTCCACCAAGCCATGTATTATCAACATCAAAATCAAATAATTTGATCCAAGGATAAAACTAAAGCTGTCCACCAAAGTTCATCCAAATCCGTTCACTACTTTTTGAGTTATGTTGGGAACAGACAAAAATAAATAAATCCTGGAGCCACATACATATCCGGATTTACATCGAAGTACAATCAATTGTTCCTCGGTCCATGGCTCACCTTTCCTCAACATTTCATCAAAATCCGTTTGCTACTTTTTGAGATACGTTAGGAAGAACAAACAAACGGAGGCGAAAACTGAACCTCCTCCAACACAGTTGAAAATCCAAGTCAAATGAGATCTCAAAACTTGTACAAAATTCTACAAGTTCTACTAGAAGCAAAGTTTCTGAGCTCTTCATAAAAACTGGTATTGGATCTGAAGTAAGAGACAACTGACTAATAACTTACAACAGAATGATGACTCATGTTTTCTTGGATAGCTGTAGCTTTGCACTGTGTGTCTCTGGATGGCAAAATATGATCTCTAATCCATAAGCAGAACAAAAACATCTTTGATTTCACTGTGTATTAAGAAAACAAAAAACAAAAAACATTGGATTGGTTTTTAGACTCGAGAAAAAATGGACCAGTTATTCAAACCGGTTTGTCCCAGAAATACTGTTTCAGAGATACTAAAAAGCTTTATGTAAATTATCCATTATCTGTCCCATTTATCCATTGTGGGTTATTTTGCATCCAATCCCAGCTGAGTTCAGGTGAGAGGCGGGGTTCGCCCGGGGCAGGTCACCAATCAATCACAGGGCTACACAAAGACCAACCATCACACTCATATTCACACCGATGGGGGTTTAGAGTCGCCAGTTAACCTCATCTATCTATTGCTGTGTTCACACTTATACCGGTACGAAAGTGGTATAACTGCATCGATACAAAGTATACCGGTACAGTTTAGTGCATCTGTCCACACTAGCGAGAAATGTTTGTGGTTTTCTTTCACGGTAGTTGAAATGCGCGTGCGCGAAATGTTTCCGTGGTTACCGAGTAACTTCCTTCTGAGAATATATGGCATCCGTTATTTCGAGATCTCGAGAAAACAAAACAATTATTCCGTGATCTCGAGAAAACAAAATTATTTCATGATCTCAGCTGGATCACTGTATCTCCGTCGGTAGAGACGAAGCCGGGCCAGTCTTCTGCGGAGGTGCCGCGGACTAATTTTGAAATTATCCCTTATTAAAAGACTTAATGCAATCTCTCCCTGTGTCAACCCCTGATCAAAATATTGCCTTATTAGGTGATCGATTATTCCAGACATTCTAATGACCAAAGTTGCATCTATACAGAATGAGAAATAGCCCCAAAGTCAGCATATCACAAGTCTCTTGGTGCACCTGAATGAACCATTTCTCAGCTGTTTACTCGAGATCATGAAATAATTGTTTTGTTTTCTCGAGATCTCGGAATAACGGTTTTGTTTTCTCGAGATCTCGAATTAGTTGTGGTGTTTTCTCGAGATCCTGAATTAATTATATCGTTATCTCGGGATAACAAGGTGAATAAAAAAAAAAAGGATTATATGAAGGGCCTCTCTCGGCTTCCGTACGGATGAAACAACGTGTGTGTGCTTGTGTTGTCAGTGTACAGTCTGTATTTCTGGTGGTCATTTATTCAGTCGAATCGTATAAAACGCGCGAGGCAGTTGAGAAAGAAACAAACGAATCTTCGTTCTTCACTATTTTATTCAGTGAAGACATCGATTGAGGTGTGTGACTTTGCGCATGCGCATTATATTTGTATCGATACAGAACCGTTTCATCTGTCCACACCGATACTGTACCGGTACGAAACCCATACATTTGTGGGTTTCATACCGATACAGTTATACCGCTACAGTACCGGTATAGTTGCTAGTGTGGACAGGTGTTGCGGTACGAAAGTAGTACCGTTTCGGTACAAAATCCCTAGTGTGGACAGGGTATAAGTCTTTGGACTGTCGGAGGAAACCAGAGCACCCAGAGGGAACCCACACAGGCATGAGGAGAACATGCAAACTCCACACAGAAAGACCACCGTCGATCATGAGGTTTGAGCCCAGAACCTTCTTGCTGTGAGGAGACAGTGATAACCACGATACCACTGTGCCACCCTAGTGAGCAGGAAATATGCTGGTTAAACATCGCTATATTTAAAAATTGTACATACATCATGATGTCACCATCTGCGCCCAGGACTGATTCTGAACTCGTTTTGGGTGGGGCTTATAATCCAAATTTGCGTTCATGTAGAAGAATTACTTCTGGACTGTGGACTGATTGCCCGGTGTCACTTTTGTGTGCACAGTGTTAGACACTAGGTTTATCCTTTTGCTCTGGCACCAATACATTAGCTGTAAAGAACAAGAGATTTTTTTTTGGGATGCACAGCATGTCATCATCCAGGAATACCGCAAATGATGATCTGCTCTTGAAGAAGAAGATTTTTAGCCATGTAGGCCAGCATGAGACCTGCACTTTTTTTCCCCATGATGTTCTCATAGACACAAATCCGGAGAAGTACCAGAAGTCACTTTTACTGCAGTGGCGTCTCCTACAACATGCGCGAATGTGAATGCAAGCCGTCCTCAAAAGTGTACAACTTTCTATTTTTACTTTTGATGTAATGTTTCATTCTTTTGACAATGACGTCGAGGAACTCAGGAAGAACCTGTGCAGTTCTCAGCTGCTCCAACAACAGAAGTGGCAAACTTCAACTTTGGAAAAATAGCATCAGTGAGGCTGGAGCTCATACCACCCACTGGTGGTGTGTGTGAGTTTGAAATCCAATCAATCCTGTGGGAGGAGTAGAGATTTTTGTGAAATTGCATATGACCCCTGTGTAGCCGCATCCAAGGCAGGTGGCGCCACCTGGTGAACAATTCTTGTTGGAATATATCTTTAGAGTCTTCTGGGTGAGTTTCAGTGAAAACATCCCAGCAGTTTGCGAAGAGTAGTGTTTAATGTGACGAGTCACCCAAAATTTCAGACGCCCATAAAATCATAAATATGACATGTGGCACCACCGTCTTGACAACTTTTATGCACACCCACCTGGGGAACATTGTATGGGAGTTTGATTGAAATTCAATCAATCCTGTAGGAGGAGTAGCGATTTTTGTAAATTGTGGACGGACAACGATGACGGATGACGTGATCTCATAAGCTCATCTGGCTTGGCCTACAGTCGGATGAGCTCATAAAAAACTGAACATGAAATAAACAAGCCTTTACTTCATATAAGAGTGAAGTCTGTGACTAAGATGTTGAATACCTATAAAAAGAGAGCTGTGTTACTTCCACCTAGGGTGAAGTCACATGCATTCCCGCTATTGTACAGTGGGGCAAAAAAGTATTTAGTCAGCCACCAATTGTTCAAGTTCTCCCACTTAAAAAGATGAGAGAGGTCTGTAATTTTCATCATAGGTACACTTCAACTATGAGAGACAGAATGGGGGGAAAGAATCCAGGAAATCACATTGTAGGATTTTTAATGAATTAATTGGTAAATTCCTCGGTAAAATAAGTATTTGGTCACCTACAAACAAGCAAGATTTCCGGCTCTCACAGACCTGTAACAACTTCTTTAAGAGGCTCCTCTGTCCTCCACTCGTTACCTGTATTAATGGCACCTGTTTGAACTCGTTATCAGTATAAAAGACACCTGTCCACAACCTCAAACAGTCACACTCCAAACTCCACTATGGCCAAGACCAAAGAGCTGTCAAAGGACACCAGAAACAAAATTATAGGCCTGCACCAGGCTGGGAAGACTGAATCTGCAATAGGTAAGCAGCTTGGTGTGAAGAAATCAACTGTGGGAGCAATTATTAGAAAATGGAAGACATACAAGACCACTGATAATCTCCCTCGATCTGGGGCTCCACGCAAGATCTCACCCCGTGGGGTCAAAATGATCACAAGAACGGTGAGCAAAAATCCCAGAACCACACGGGGGGACCTAGTGAATGACCTGCAGAGAGCTGGGACCAAAGTAACAAAGGCTACCATCAGTAACACACTACGCCGCCGGGGACTCAAATCCTGCAGTGCCAGATGTGTCCCCCTGCTTAAGCCAGTACATGTCCAGGCCCGTCTGAAGTTTGCTAGAGAGCATTTGGATGATCCAGAAGAGGATTGGGAGAATGTCATATGGTCAGATGTAACCAAAATAGAACTTTTTGGTAAAAACTCAACTTGTCGTGTCTGGAGGAGAAAGAATGCTGAGTTGCATCCAAAGAACACCATACCTACTGTGAAGCATGGGGGTGGAAACATCATGCTTTGGGGCTGTTTTTCTGCAAAGGGACCAGGACGACTGATCCGTGTAAAGGAAAGAATGAATGGGGCCATGTATCGTGAGATTTTGAGTGAAAACCTCCTTCCATCAGCAAGGGCATTGAAGATGAAATGTGGCTGGGTCTTTCAGCATGACAATGATCCCAAACACACCGCCCGGGCAACGAAGGAGTGGCTTCGTAAGAAGCATTTCAAGGTCCTGGAGTGGCCTAGCCAGTCTCCAGATCTCAACCCCATAGAAAATCTTTGGAGGGAGTTGAAAGTCCATGTTGCCCAGCGACAGCCCCAAAACATCACTGCTCTAGAGGAGATCTGCATGGAGGAATGGGCCAAAATACCAGCAACAGTGTGTGAAAACCTTGTGAAGACTTACAGAAAACGTTTGACCTCTGTCATTGCCAACAAAGGGTATATAACAAAGTATTGAGATGAACTTTTGTTATTGACCAAATACTTATTTTCCACCATAATTTGCAAATAAATTATTTAAAAATCAGACAATGTGATTTTCTGGATTTTTTTTTCTCATTCTGTCTCTCATAGTTGAAGTGTACCTATGATGAAAATTACAGGCCTCTCTCATCTTTTTAAGTGGGAGAACTTGCACAATTGGTGACTGACTAAATACTTTTTTGCCCCACTGTATGTGATTACAATGCAACGCAATTATAGCCAGGAAAAACTAAGAGATTACACAGCCTGATAATAATCACGATTCATTTTATATTTCATTGATGTGACTCGTCATAACTTTGTATCTTGATTTATCGTCACACGATATGTCGTTACTTGCCACTGCAGTAATGGCGGTGCCGCTAGATGGTGGAACACAATTTTGTTGACCACAACAATGCTTTCTTTGCTCCATATATTGATCAGGTCGTTGTTGATAATACCAAATTTCTTGACTATAATGAAATAGGAAACAGGAAGTAATGCAAGAAATTGAAGCAATCGTGTGACTCGGTGTCTAGCACTGACAGAGAATAGCTTCAACATCTGATCATCTGATGCTGACTGCACCAGGGGTTGAAGTGGACCACAGGACCAGGGGTCTGTTACCTGGACTGCTTCGGGGAAATTTCCAGAAAGCTTGAGTATCAAAACAGTGCGTTTTAATCTGCTTAAATTCTTTATGTTTTGGACAGTCAAAAACACACCCGTATTATTTCAGAGACACGTCCCCGGAAAGACCAACTGCCGGAGACGGACGCCTGTGTTTTGCGTCTCTGCACTGTGAGTGTACTGTGAGATGGTTTAACAGTACCAGTACCTCTAGCCTGGTGCGGTCCACATCACGCGGCAGCTTCACTCTGACTCGGTGTGTTACAGCCAGCATGTCATACGGGTACACCTATAAACACACACACACACACACACACACAGTAGTGTTTAATAACACTAATATCAACACTGCTTTAAAACCAATCTAATGCTACCATGGAAATCAAACTCACCTTGTACTCTGAGGAAAGGAAGCAAGGAGACAGAATGAAGTTGGAACAAACACAGAGACAGATTTTTTTTAAAAAAATGTCACATTTCATACGTTTTCACTCTGAGACAATTCTAAAGAGCAAAATAGTAATCTATAGTATTGTACACCGCAACTCTGCCATAACGAACTCCTTGGGCTACGTCCAAATAGTTTGTTATCCTGAAAAGTTCGTAACATTGAAATGGACCCAGTTGTCACACCAAACACTCGTTATATTCGGCGAAATTTTCAGCACATTCTCCTGATCACAAATTTCTCCTTCCGAGTCACTATCGCAGTTCACTGATTGAGTTAAAGGATCACGAACGGAGGCGATGATTGATTTCTCCATCTGTCATGGAAATGACGGAGGTTACCGGTGTATCGTTCGTTGTCAATGTCCACACACTGACTCGCTCCGTTTTCTAAATCTACATCATTCAGTTGATTCATGTGTTGCAAATCACCAGTGATGTCATTTATGCCATGCCACAGGGCTGGGCGGGGCTGAGGGTATAAAAACACCACCAGTGCGCTTTAACTAGGTGTTAAGTTTAGCGGTATCAGCAGTCATTCCATCCTTTTATCGATCGTTTGATCAGCGTTCTTGATAATTGTTGATCACTTACACCTACGCGAGGCTCGTTAAGCCTTTGTTTCATGGCGTTAACATGAAATGTAGTTACAGGAAGATTGTTTATTTACAAACAGGCAGGCAAACAGGTCAAAAACGTAAGACAAAGAAATGCAGGGTCATGAAACGGGCAACGGTCGCACAAGGGACAAACAGAATGACGGAGGCAAAGACGAAAGGTGGAGTCTAAATACATAAAACAAAGTCAAAACCAGAAAGGCGCCACACAGATACAAGGCTTGGTAATGTGAGACACTCGGTACAGCGTGTATACTTCACCAAGTCTGGGTGCTTAGAGAGGGTTTATAAGTACGCTGTGATTGCACTCTAATCCAGAACAGGTGCATGGTACTGTAATTAGTCGTAATGATGCTGCACACTCCGAGCTCCAACATGCATGGATGTGACAGTGATTTTTTTTTTTGAAGAGTCTGACTCATGGTCATAAAAGGTGGGGGACACAAACTTAGTTCATTATCTGCAAAAGTTTGTAGTAAAAGAGTTCGTTATAGCACAATTTCAATGTATACACACACACACACACACATATATATATATATATATATATATATATATATATATATATATATATATATATATATACACACACACACACACCTCTCATTGCTCCCCAGGTGGAGTCGTGATCGTCCTCTCCGAGATCGGCTGCCTAGAAAGTGCAGACAAAAAAAAAATTAAATGCGTAACTGAAAGCTCCATTTCCTCCTGCGTCAAAAATTCAGTGTGTATCAACAAAACCATTTCCCAGAAGTTCCTCTTCAACTTCCTAAAGTTAAAGGTCACAGATTAATATAAACACAGGCTTTAATGTCTGGCTGATGCGCTGTTATATCAGCTCCATCGCTCACTTTCAGTCACGCAGCACACCGCAAACTCGTCTCTGCTCAGCTACTACTGTAAATAAAAGTGTGAGACAGGACACTGGGTGCCAATACTTTCCAAATACTACATGCTATCTCAATCTCAATCCTGCACTTCGAATACAGCTTGAAAATTGAAAAAGAAAGGATGTGTGTTTTAGAGGATAACACTGTAAACTGTGTGCACGATGCTGCCACCTAGTGTCCACCACACACCCACTTCCTGTCTCTGAGAGTTCAGTAAGGAATAAACCACTTGGGGCTGAGCTGTAACAGGAACATCACGTGGTTTAATAAAGATTTACTCTGCGTCTGTGCTTCCTGAGCTGACTGCTATCTTATTTCCACTTTATTGAGAACGCAGCCGTATCCTCTGCGTCCTCTCTAAAGGATGTAGCATCGATGAATTCCATCCTCAGTCCAACTGAGTTACAGCGACTCTACTGCCTTCCATATGTGCGATAAACCAAACAAGAGTCATCATCTCTGATGCAAAAGGGGACGTGACCACAGCTGTTCCACACAAAGCACACACATGTGGAGAGACAGATGTAGAAGCTGGATATGTCACCTCACACAGCAGGAGTAGGGTTTGAGACGCGGACTTTACCTTGTAGATGCCGTTATGTCCGTAGCCTGGGAGTGAAGCAGACTTATTGTAGGGGAAATCTGTAACAGATAGGAGATTTTTTAGACCAGATATGTATGAGAAGTAAAATCAGTGTCACTGAGTCTGGGAAAACCCATCGCACATCACTGCGGCCAAATTCCACCAAACAGACAAAGAAGGACAAAAAAAGGGATTTGACCAAAATGAAG
Organism: Neoarius graeffei; assembly: GCF_027579695.1. Classification (NCBI taxonomy): domain Eukaryota; kingdom Metazoa; phylum Chordata; class Actinopteri; order Siluriformes; family Ariidae; genus Neoarius; species Neoarius graeffei. The sequence continues at coordinate 5,703,200 of NC_083582.1, read as the reverse complement.
ATTTTCTGCCTATAATATACTGACCAGAGTGAAAAAACCTGCGTCTGCTCTGTCCCCCCCCCACACACACATTTTTAAAGCTTACGGTTTGCATTTATAGCCTTGAACATAAAAGACTAAATTTTTATAGTAAAGAAAAATATTTTATAGTAAAGAAGACTATAAAAATTTGATATTTTATAGGCTTTTTGGGTTTGGATGGAGGGGGTAATATTCCAAGAAAAAAAAACAACTCTGAATTCATAATTTCTGTGCTTAAAGATGGAAATTTATGACAAAACCCACAGATGTTATCAGAAATTATAAAGTCATAAATTACAAGAAAAAAATTAAAAATTCCAAGTTTAAAAAGTCACAAATTAAGAGAAAAAACCCTGAAAAATTCTAAGTTTAATAAGTCACAAATTGCAAGAAAAAACAAACAAAAATCCTATTTAAAACATCAAAAATTACATGAAAAAAATTGCAAGTTTAAAAAGTCACAAAAAAACAAGACAAATTTTTAAAAATCAAATTTAAAATATCAAAAATTACATGAAAAACTTTCACAAAAATTCCAAGTTTAAAAAGTCACAAATTACAAGAAAAAACTAAATAAATCAAAATTTAAAAAAAATCCAAGATTAAAAAGTCACAAATTATCAGAACAAAACTAAAAAATTCTGAGATTAAAATGTCACATAAAATGTGGAAAAAATATTTATTTATTTATTCATTCATTCATTTATTTATTTTGTCAAGGGCCCAGATCGCTTCACAGTGCAGGTTGGATCATCATCATCATCACACCACAGATGCCACGGCTGGGCCGAGAGTTATGGAAAATGTAGTCTTTCCTTCTCGTTCGTGTAATATAACAGAGTACAACACTCAGATTTTTAACTACATTTCCCAGAATGCACTGCAGCCAGGACGCATGAGAAGTTTTTTTCTTGTAAATTTGTAACTTCTTAATTTTGCAATTTATGACTTTATAATCTCACAGAATTCCTGAGTTTTTCTCATACATTTTCTACTTTAATCTCCGAAATTTTGAGGTTGCATTTTTTTTTTTGTGACATTATCATTTTTTTTTTGGAACATTACAGTGTTATTCTCAAAATCTTATATTTTTAACTTTTAAACAGTGGCCCTAAAACGTTGTCAGAAGCAGACAGTGAAACACTTCCGGGTTGCATTTTATACACAATTTCTTCCCAAACTTTTGATTTTCAGAATAACGTGATCCGATTTGTGTTTTTGTACCTGTCCTATCGCTTGTCTGAGTGGAACTCACACTAGCCTGGTGCTGAGGGTTCAACCATCACCAGTACACTACAGACAGGAACACTAATCCACAGCAGTATTGTGCATTACTGATATTAATTCTGAATTTCTGTGATGTCCGTGTCACTTCCTGCTTTCCTGCCTGTGCTATGACCTCTCTGATAAACTCCTGTATAATCATGATTTTTTAATGTTTGTTCAAAATAAAAGTCACATGTAAACTACGTCCTGGGTCAGTGTGGTCTGCGCTGTTCATTCTCCTGTTTTAATTATTGAGTTCTACGAATCACACCACCGAAACTTATCTAGTAAAAACCCAGCAGAAATGACCCTCTGTCCTCCACAGGGCCATGTCTGTATACCGCTCACTGCTCTGAGAGGGGGTTATCACCGCACTGGGGTAGCTCCCGAAGGACTGATCACTTCTTGTCGGGGTTAAGCTGCCTGCGTTGGCTTCAAGACTCTAAAGGAAGAGCTGATGGATCAGCTACTCACTGGGCTGAGACATGTCCGTGGGCAGGCTGTGTGTGGAGGTCCTGGGGTCGATGTCCGGTGACTGTCCATCACTCTGACTCTTTAGAAGAGTCCAACTCATTCTGGTCTACAGACAACGCAAAGATCAGCAGAGGATCAGTGAACATATTAGAGTTTAGAAAATTTCAGACCAAGAGATACTAGGGGTGTAACACAATGACATGCACCTGTAACTGTACCTGTACTCTGACAAACCCAAATACTAAATCCAGGAAAATATTATTATGTACATATTGTTTTCACTTGTAACCTAAATAAAAGTATTTGAGTTTGTTACATTACAGGTAACAAGCCCAAACATGTACCTGTAACCATATCTGTACCTGTAACTGTACTTGTAAGTCTACTTGTACCTGTATCTGTAGTTGTATCTGTACCTGTATCTATACTTGTACCTGTAATTGGATCCATATATGTACTTCTAACTGTACTTGTACCTGTATCCGTATCTGTACCTGCAACTGGATCCATATATGTACTTCTAACTGTATTTGTACCTGTATCCGTATCTGTACCTGTACTTGTACCTGCAACTGGATCCATATATGTACTTCTAACTGTACTTGTACCTGTATCCGTATCTGTACCTGTACTTGTACCTGCAACTGGATCCAAATCTGTACTTTGTATCTGTATCCATATCTGTACCTGTATCTATACTTGTACCTGTAACTGGATCCATATCTGTACCTGTAACTGTACTTGTACCTGTATCTGTACCTGCAACTGGATCCATATCTGTACCTGTAACTGTACTTGTACCTGTAACTGGATCCATATCTGTACTTGTAACTGTACTTGTACCTGTTTCCGTATATGTACTTGTACCTGTAACTGGATCCATATCTGTACTTGTACCTGTATCTGTACCTGCAACTGGATCCATATCTGTACTTGTAACTGTATTTGTACCTGTTTCCATATATGTACTTGTACCTGTAACTGTACCTATATCTGCACTTGTACCTGTATCTGTATCCATATCTGTACCTGTAACTGTACTTGTACCTGTAACTGGATCCATATCTGTACTTGTAACTGTACTTGTACCTGTTTCCGTATATGTACTTGTACCTGTAACTGCACCTATATCTGCACTTGTACCTGTATCTGTATCCATATCTGTACCTGTAACTGTACTTGTACCTGTATCCGTATCTGTACCTGTACTTGTACCTGTAACTAGATCCATATCTGTACTTTGTATCTGTATCCATATCTGTACCTGTATCTATATTTGTACCTGTAACTGGATCCATATCTGTACCTGTAACTGTACTTGTACCTGTATCTGCACCTGCAACTGGATCCATATCTGTACTTGTAACTGTACTTGTACCTGTTTCCATATATGTACTTGTACCTGTAACTGTACCTATATCTGCACTTGTACCTGTATCTGTATCCATATCTGTACCTGTAACTGTACTTGTACCTGTATCTGCACCTGCAACTGGATCCATATCTGTACTTGTAACTGTACTTGTACCTGTTTCCGTATATGTACTTGTACCTGTAACTGTACCTATATCTGCACTTGTACCTGTATCTGTATCCATATCTGTACCTGTAAGTGTACTTGTACCTGTAACTGGATCTATTTAGTGTTCAAACTCTGTGGAAAGCGTTCTATCTTCCATCTTTAATGTGCCTGAGTAAGCAAGCAAACAACGATTTCAAAACAATGATGTCTTTCCCAAGTCAGAAACCTGTTGTAACAACGACAATGACCGCTGTGTAATAATATTTCCCCAGATTTACTTTAGTGTTTGAGGTTTTTTTACATTCCAGAAAGATGAGAGCAGTTCTCTCGACATGCTCTGAGAATCCACAGAGTTGGACTCTGTACTGCTGCCATACAAACTCCGTTCCTTTAAAGAGGGACTGAATGTGTTTTTGAGCTGTAAACTAAATGATATGACTGTACTGTGATTAGCATCACTGCTGATGTTAATACTGACAAAATAACCATTTTTATAAAAATCAGCATTTTATGGGTTGAAAATGTTTAAATCTACTGTTTACAGTCATCCTGAACCTCGCAGGGTCGATGCTGATGTAGAGTCGACCACTGGTTAGTACTTCTCTACATCAGGAACTTTATATCTATAAATGACAATGGTAACGCCCTCTAACCAGAGATGGTTGGCCCACTTCCCCCAGCCCTGCCCTTCAGTAGGAGTCTGTGAAACCACACTTGTTTTCGCATATATGATGATCGAGACTCACTGAGCAACTCCTGCCTCACATACCCACGCCCTATACAAACCCAATCCACACCCTATCCATGCTCTACACATGCCCAATCCACAGCCGATCCACGCCCTATACATGCCCAATCCACGCCCTTACTTGCCCAATCCATATCTGATCCACGCCCTATATATGCCCTACCTATGCCTTACCCATGCCCTACACATGCCAAATCCACGCCCTATCTATGCCCTACCCATGCCCAATCCACACTCTACACATGCCAAATCCATGCCCTACCCATGCCCTATATATGCCCTACCCATGTCCTATCCATGCCTTACACATGCCCTATACATGCCAAATCCACACCCTATCCACGCCCTATATATGCCCTATCCATGCCTGATCCACGCCCTACACACGTCCAATCCATGCCTGATCCACGCCCTATATATGCCCTATCCATGCCCAATCCATGACTTACCCATGCCCTATATTAGCCTGGCTAACGTGACTGCAAAGCTCTACAAGCATTTGGTCTGGCCAAGATATTAAGCCCAACCGTTTCCCAGAGCCCGTGGTTGACCCGCCTCCCTGAAATGCCTCAGTTTGCTATTGGTCAAAGCCAGAAAAGGCTGTGACGAAGCTTAAACCAATCACATCACTCTTTCCTCTGACGTATGTGACGCGACGGGGCTAACTGGTAGATTAAACTCTTACCGAAGCCGGTCGGGAGCAAGGCGAAAACGTCCTTCCTTTCAATAAATACCTCCAGGGCTGCTCTTTGCTCCGTTTTCAATGAGAACTTGCTCCATGTTCGTAATGTTTCTAGTGAATGAAGCGCTTCCGGAATAGATTCTGTAAACAATCTATGGCTTCCGGTCGCAGTTCTACTACGTCACTGCCTTGAACACGCCTCTACCCAGGGCCATTGGAGATGCTCAAAGTTGATTGGTTCCCGATTTTTCGGGAGCTTGGAAGAGCTGTAGATAGCTTGCCTGGCCAGACTAAGCTCGCAACAGGCCCTCATGTTGCGTCACGCTTAGGATGGGCGGGCCCAGGCTAGCCCTATATATGCCCTATCCATGCCTGATCCACGCCCTACACACGCCCAATCCATGCCTGATCCACGCCCTACACACACCCAATCCACGCTCTACACATGCCAAATCCACGCCTTATCCACGCCCTACCCATACCCTATACATGCCCTACACATGCCCAATCCATGCCATATCCATGCCTGATCCACACCCTATCCATGCCCAATGGAGCAACAGCTCAAAATATGAAAGACTGTTTGTTTTCTTTATACAAAAATATTGTAGAAATATGGTTTTATGTTAACGTCAGACTAGAGCTGAATCGTGTTCATGCAACTTTTATTTCCTTTGTTTTTTTTTCTGTGATTTCCAGTCCCTATCAAGCTTTCTTAAAAAATACAAACAAACAAACAAACACAAAAATCCCCAAATACTCCACCTATTCTTCATTTCTGTGGTCATATATGCCGTTTAGGGCGCATTATCTGTTTAACCTGAATAAAATTCAGGTTACATCCCTTTTAAATATACAGTGGGGTCCAAAAGCCTGAGAATGAAAATCCGTCTGAGTGTCGTCTGATCACACGCTTCAACAGAAGAGATCAGACATGAGGAAAATCCGAGCTATTGTACAAAACGGTTAACGCTGTTGGTCGATATCAGACATTTGCTTCAGTTTAAACAGGGATCTAGAAATAGTGCAGAATGTGGAATATTAAATATTCAAGACTGTGTACGAATAAAATATTTGTTTGAAGTGTTTACAAATTCTAAAAACTTGTTTATTTCCGATTTTAAATAAAGAAAATACCGGATTTTTAATGTGGTCTCAGTGTACGAGTGTAAAATGTAAGTCTGTGTCACAGAGCAAATACCTTTCTGTCCACATCATCTCCATCCTGCCAGGAGGTTCTGGAGGCTGTTTAAAAAATAATAATAATAAAATTACAGTACAATGCACCAATCAGCTTTTGCAAAAATAAAAACAGTATAAACACAGTCACCCTTGAGGGCAAACATGAAAAGTCGCATGCAACGTGCTTCACAATTACAAGAAAATAAAATCCAAAATTTAAATGGCACCTAAAGAATATCACCTACAGCACTGATCTTCCAAAGTCACAAAGGAAAACGCTGACTTTAGAGAAGAAACAGAGTAAACCAAAAACATATTTTAGGAGAAATCAAACATAAATAAATAAAAAGTGTAGAAATGACTAGAAAAGGCAATCAGATGACTCATAATAGAACCAACACACCACAGTGATTACAACAGTCACTATGAATTACACAGATGTCTTCCACTGACGAGCCAAGGCCACTACGATGAGTCTCTCGCACACGCACACACACACACACACACACACACACACACACACACACACACACACACACAGAGTCCGTGAACAAAGGCACACGATCACAAGAAACTGAGATGCTGTCGATGAATGGAAGGATGAAGCCATGAAAATGAAAAAAAGCATAGATAGATATATATACACAGTACTGTGCAAAAGTCTTAGCCCCTCTATTGTTTTTTTCATCCAAACTTTGTTTTATGACTTCTACATTATCGAGTCAAAACATTACAAAAACACTTTAGAGTCCAAACGTTTGGTTTTTTTTTTTGTTTTCCAGCACAAAATTAAATATTACAGGAAAAAATTTTTTTTTGTAATATGTCTGAGCAGCATATTCCATAAGAGAGCACTTTTCAAATTAAAAAAGTAAACATAATAAAGGCTACTGGAAAATGTTTGGTGCAAAATGAAGACGCGAGTGGGACAGTCAAAGTGTGCAGAAGAACTGCGGCTGGTTCTGTAAGACGCTCAGGAAAACCTACAGCTCATTTCCTTCCCGTATAAAACTGGACCTCAGACGGATGGGGTTTTTTAAAGCAAAGGGTCGGCTCACACCAAATACTGACTTTGTTTCATTTATTATGGCTCACTGATTACTGTTTATAGTATTTTTTAAATTATTTTTTTACGTTGTTTTTAGTCTACAGCATTTCTTTACATGTGCCTCAGACTTTTGCACAGTACTGCGGGTGTATACATGGTGTTTCCATATCAGAGCTGATGAAAGAGAATTAAACTGCAGTTAAAGTACCCCGAATTTAAAAATGTAATATGTAAATTATATAACTCGTATACTGTAATTCCACTTAAACTTCCTAAAAAACTCACGGAGTGATGCTCATCCAAACAGTTACGACGTCATAAATCATGCTTGACGACTTTGCACCAATCACGGCTCATATGCAAATTAACTAAAGAAAGATGATAATAAAACATGAGAGGTAAGCTAGCTCAATGCCAGTGATGAAGAAAATAGCTTTGGTTGTTATGGTAATGTTAGACTGAGACAGGTTTAGCTGTTATTCAAGAATTCACTGAGATGATAATGATGTAACTCGAGATTCTGCCCATGAGATAACGAAATCCTGGTGAGGAATCCACGTGCTCTCTCTCAGGCTCGTTATTGGGAAAGGGGGAGAAATATAAACTTTACGGTATATATTTCGAAATGTTGGAATTTGTAATGAACGCAGAGTTCTAGAGGTGGTTGAGATTATTTTTTTATAGTTAAAAAAAAAAAGGAATAAAACTTGACCAGGAAGTGTCCTGAAACGTTTACACAGTCAGTGATTACTTGGCGAATCTTTTATTTATTACAGAACACATCGTAATTTTATCTATTAAGAGTTAAAGGGGAAGAAAGGGCAATATATACGGTTGCTGATGTGACAAAGTAATGTATTCTTAAGTATTCTATCAAATTTATGTACTAGAAAACAACGAAATATCTTGGTAATTGTAAATATAATAGTCGGTACGCTAAACCGCACAAGAGTCGCCATTTTTAAAAGACCGTGACGTCAGCCCTACCCACTGCACTAGGAGAGAAGCGTGTAATTATGGCGTCGGGCGCATCAACTGAAAGCGACAGCTCTGTCGAATCGTACGAAGAGATCCCGCAAGACACACTGCAAGCAGGCTATGGCTTAGAAGGGTACCAGTTTGAACCTAGGAGAGGTACTCTCGACTCCGGTGATGACGAAAGAAGAGAAGAAAGCTCGAACTCGCTTGGTGTTTTTCAGTGGAAACGAGTGAAAAGACACGTCTGGAGGATCGTTATGCTTTCCATCGGTCCTGTTATTACACCCGAAAGCAACACACTGTGGCACTGTGTAGCCGATCGCTTACAATTCATCCTACTTTCCGATTCACACGTGCTAGTCCCAACCTCAATGAGCCAACACAACTGGGCACATACATACGTCATGAGTGTTACGCAGAGAAAATGAACGTACATTCTGATTGGATAAAATTAATATCATGGCGGGCTGTTCAAACTGCGGAAATAGTTTGCTCGAGCTACTTTCAAAACACTATAACTTTCCAACCTTAGAACAAAAAACTTTTGTAAGTCTTGAATAAGGTTCGTCAATGTGTGTTTTATTGTTATATTTACTCTATATATTGCCCTTTCTTCCCCTTTAATGTTGTTGTTACAAAACAAGTTACAGTGGTGCTTGAAAGTTTGTGAACCCTTTAGAATTTTCTATATTTCTGAATAAATATGACCTAAAACGTCATCAGATTTTCACACAAGTCCTAAAAGTAGATAAAGAGAACCCAGTTAAACAAATGAGACAAAAATATTATACTTGGTCATTTATTTATTGAGGAAAATGATCCAATATTACATATCTGTGAGTGGCAAAAGTATGTGAACCTCTAGGATTAGCAGTTAATTTGAAGGTGAAATTAGAGTCAGGTGTTTTCAATCAATGGGATGACAATCAGGTGTGAGTGGGCACCCTGTTTTATTTAAAGAACAGGGATCTATCAAAATCTGATCTTCACAACACATGTTTGTGGAAGTGTATCATGGCACGAACAAAGGAGATTTCTGAGGACCTCAAAAAAAGTGTTATTGATGCTCATCAGGCTGGAAAAGGTTACAAAACCATCTCTAAAGAATTTGGACTCCACCAATCCACAGTCAGACAGATTGTGTACAAATGGAGGAAATTCAAGACCATTGTTGCCCTCCCCAGGAGTGGTCGACCAACAAAGATCACTCCAAGAGCAAGGCGTGTAATAGCCGGCGAGGTCACAAAGGACCCCAGGGTAACTTCTAAGCAACTGAAGGCCTCTCTCACATTGGCTAATGTTAATGTTCATGAGTCCACCATCAGGAGAACACTGAACAACAATGGTGTGCATGGCAGGGTTGCAAGGAGAAAGCCACTACTCTCCAAAAAAAACACTGCTGCTCGTCTGCAGTTTGCTAAAGATCACGTGGACAAGCCAGAAGGCTATTGGAAAAATGTTTTGTGGATGGATGAGACCAAAATAGAACTTTTTGGTTTAAATGAGAAGCGTTATGTTTGGAGAAAGGAAAACACTGCATTCCAGCATAAGAACCTTATCCCATCTGTGAAACATGGTGGTGGTAGTATCATGGTTTGGGGCTAGTTTTGCTGCATCTGGGCCAGGACGGCTTGCCATCATTGATGGAACAATGAATTCTGAATTATACCAGTGAATTCTAAAGGAAAATGTCAGGACATCTGTCTATGAACTGAATCTCAAAAGAAGGTGGGTCATGCAGCAAGACAATGACCCTAAGCAAACAAGTCGTTCTACCAAAGAATGGTTAAAGAAGAACAAAGTTAGTGTTTTGGAATGGCCAAGTCAAAGTCCTGACCTTAATCCAATCAAAATGTTGCGGAAGGACCTGAAGTGAACAGTTCATGTGAGGAAACCCACCAACATCCCAGAGTTGAAGCTGTTCTGTACGGAGGAACGGGCTAAAATTCCTCCAAGCCGGTGTGCAGGACTGATCAACAGTTACCGCAAACGTTTATTTGCAGTTATTGCTGCACAAGGGGGTCACACCAGATACTGAAAGCAAAGGTTCACATACTTTTGCCACTCACAGATATGTAATATTGGATCATTTTCCTCAATAAATAAATGACCAAGTATAATATTTTTGTCTCATTTGTTTAACTGGGTTCTCTTTATCAACTTCTAGTACTTGTGTGAAAATCTGATGATGTCTTAGGTCATATTTATGCAGAAATACAGAAAATTCTAAAGGGTTCACAAACTTTCAAGCACCACTGTAGTTCTCGCTCTCTTTTACATTATAGCGGCTATAAACGCTCTTTCCTTCACCAGCCCATCCTTCTGTCTTTTGAAAACAGAAAATAAATCGTAGCGTGTCGTGTTACCGAGTATAAACTTGACACTGGAGACTCCTTCCATAAAGGTTAAATAAACGGTTTGTCCACCGTACAAGCCCCCATCAATGAGCCGTTAGTATAGAAACAATAACGTATCAGAACCTGTGATTTGCAGCCACACTACTGTCAGAGCTGCTGTTCTAGAAAATTAATCAACACCTTCTAACCAATCAGAATCCAGAACCTGACAGCGCTTATTAGCACTGAGGTTTATTCAGACTTTATCCAGGGTTACTTTAAGGCAAACATTTTTGTGTCAGTTTCCACAAAACGTACATCACAGTCTGGAATGGAAACCCAAAACAAGAGGTCAAAGGTTATCGGGTACCATGGCAACAAGATAGCATGATAGCACTGGCATCATGCGACAGAGCATGCACGCACAGAATAATGGTTATACCACGCAGATTGGACTGTACCATGCTGTTTGTAGATAGGGGGCTTTCTATAGATATTATCTTTGGCTTTATTATCTGGAATGGAAGACAGAGAGAGCATGACAGACGCAGAGGTGAGAGAGAGAGAAGAGAGAGAGAGAGGAAGAACCATGAAAAAAAGAAGCATGAGTTAGGAGTTATTGAAGGATGGATTGAAGTCAGGACAGCAGAAAGGCAGCGCCGAGCTGAAGAACATCTGTCTCTGGATTAGAGCTGAAACTTCAGACTCCTTGTAATGTGTAAATGATCATGAATAGCATGCAACAATCACGAGTTTCCTTGCGTCGTCTTAGTTCGGTCTTTCAAATCATAATTTACAGACCAGCTTGTCGAGAGAAATGATTAAAGGAATAGTTCAGACAAAAAAAAAACAACAACAACTCAACATTTTATAATTAAAAAAATTACAATAATTACATCTTTCTCTTCATGCACATCATCAATAAAGGAATAAAAACACTCAGCGTAGTGCTGTTAGAGGAAAATAACCAGTGTAGAGATGGTGTGATGACGCAGATGTACTGTTAAAGTTGATTATTTTCCAACAACAGCATGTCCTGAAGTGTTTTATTCATCGTACAAACACCACAGCAATTTCTCAACACAAAGCATTTTTTATTTATAAAAGAATGACATCAGACAATGAAGGAAAGTTAATATGTGGTCAATTAAAGTTACATTTATAAACATATTATGTACAGCTTGTATAATTTCATTAGTTTCAGAGCAACATGCTGCCATCCAGACAAAATCTTTTTCAGGGAAGGCCTTCCTTCTTTCAGCAAGACAACGCCAAACCCATTTCTGCAGATATTAAAACTGCATGGCTCTGTACTAAAAGAGTCCGGGTGCTAAACTGGCCTGCTGCAGTCCAGACCTGTTTCCCATTTAAAATATTTGGCGCATTATGAAACGCAAAATACGACAAAGGAGACCCCAAACTGTTGAGCAAATGAAATTGTATATCAGGCAAGAATGGGACAACATTTCTCTTTCAAAACTACAGCAACTGGTCTCAAACATTTACAGAGTGTTGTTAAAAGTAGAGGTGATGCAACACAGTGGTAAACACCCCTGTCCCAACTTTTCTGAGAAACGTTGCTGACATCAAATTCAAAATGAGCATATATTTTTCAAAAAACAATAAAAATTTCTCAGTTTCAACATTTGATATGTTGTCTTTGTACTATTTTCAGTGAAACATAGGGTTTATATGATTTGCAGAATTATCACATTCTCTTTTTAGTTATGTTTTACAGAGTGTTCCAACTTTTTTGGAATTGGGGTTGTACTAGTTTGACTTATGTAGACTGAGCACAGTGCTGTATTAATATGATCTGATATGTTATAATATCTGAACTTGGGTGAGAATCTAGAGTTTATTTCTATTCCAGAGCTTTGAAAATAAATGATGGAATTACGTAGCATGCATTTGAAGACTAATTGCGCTGAAACTCATAATCAACACTGACCGACAAATCCGAATCCAGAATTCAACAGCGCTGTGATATGACACATAGACAGTCGATAATGCACAGAGTTTGAGCTTTAGAGGTTTTATTACCTTCGCCAACTCTGTTTCTTTCTTTGCTTTTTCTCAACATAACTCAAAAAGTAGTGAACAGATTTGGATAAAATTTGAAGGAAAGGTGGCTCATGGGGCAAGGAACTGATTTGATTTTGGTGTAAATCTGTATATGTATGTAGAGCCAAGATCCGGATATGTATGTATGTATGTATGTATGTATGTATGTGGATCCGGGATTTTTTTGCCTGTTCCCAACGTAACTCAAAAAGTCGTGAAGAGATTTGGATGAAATTTGGTGGACAGCTTTAGTATTATCCTAGGATCACGTGATTTGATTTTGATGTTAACACAGTATGTGGCTTGGCGGCGGTATGGACTCTACCGAGTGCTCCTCTAGTTATAAGTTGCTAATATTAAGAGGAGCCTAAAGCTACCAGTTTAGCGAGCTACGTAACGTCTGGAAAAGTGCGTCATGAATTTTTGCATGAATTATTTCTTTCAGAGAACTCTGACTGTAATAATGATCAAATCCAGTCTGCTGAGTTTGACAGTGATTTGATTAAAATTATCATGAATACATATACCCAAAACATCCAGCTCCGAACCAATGAAGTATAAAATCCCTGAAACCCAGAACAATATGAGGCTAAATGGAGCAACTGAAATGGCACTATCGTTTAATTCTTTAATAATTGACCCAGCATGTTGGTCTCTCTGGTCCATTTCATCGTAACCTCACTTTACTTTAAGCTTGGCTGCTTCCAAACAACTGCTCTAAATTAACTGGAGAGCTTTTCAGGAAAAATGATTCATTTTTAACACAATACATGCAGCCTTTTTTTTTCATAAGAGCTGTTTCAGCATGTGCCAGTGCTGGAAACAAAAGACACCATTAAAATACAATAGAACAAAAACACATAAATGAACCCGATGGTTCATTTGACTGATTCCTCAGTGACAGTGACAGTTACGTGCTTATGAATAATACGCCTTCGCGCTGCCTTAGAGACGTAAATACAGCCATAAATGGAAATATATTACGACTTGGACTTCAAACCCAGCTTACGAGCGCAGTTCTTCTCATGAGATGTCTGCAAAAATGCTCTGGATAGAGAAGCTGTGTTCCAATCTAAACCTAAGATGAATCACGTTGGATTATTTTTTTTTTCATCTTTAATGTGATACAGTAACCAACAAAATTCCATTGATTTTGAATAGGATTTAGGTTCCAGGCTCGGACCGTGCTATTCCAAAACGTCGATCATCTTCTTCGTTGACTGGGATTTGTGTTTTGTGTCGTTATCGTGCTGGAAAGTGAAAATTTTCTTAATCTTCAGCTGTCTAACAGAGGCCAGCAGGTTTTGTGCCAAAATAGATTGGTATCTGGTGCTATCCATGATTCTATCTTGACCAGAGCCTCAGTCTCAGCTAAAGAGCAAAAGCAGCTCCATAGCATGAAGCTGCCACCACCATGCTTCACTATGGGTATTTTGTTATTTGGGTGATACACGGTCAGGTTTTTGTGCCCAAAACATTTTAGAATTTTTTCCAAAAAGTTCTACCTCAATCATGGTGTAGGTGGGCTTGGATTTTTTTTTTTTGGGAGAAAGGGCTTCATTCTCGTCACCCTAGCCCAGACATTACATTACAGATGCTCTTATCCAGATTTGGGGGTTAGGTGCCTTGAGCACTTCAACCAGTCCTGCTGGTCCAGGGAATCAAACCAGTGACCTTTTGGTCCCAAAGCTGCTTCTCTAACCATTAGGCCTTGGCCTCCCCTGGCTTCCCCCCTTTCACTTCACATGTCACATGGAGGGAGAGCCCGGTATTTCCCAGACATCCCGCAGCTACTTTAATGTTGCTGTCGGTCTTTTGGCAGCCAGGATTTTCTTGACCTTATATCATACGTCAACCTATACGGATTGTCCGGAAATTATACGGATTTTAGCTCATTTCAAGGGCATACAAACAGTCTTACGGATTTTCAGTATTTTCTGACCTAAATTTATTTTGTGTATCTTACTTGAACATTGTCAGCTGATCATCACAAAAACATACAAAAGCTCGATTTATAGACAAAGAACAGCGTGTATGCAGGGGCAGATAACCCAGACTATGTGAAACCGGATGTTTATTCCTCAAGCCTCGTGCAGTATCGCGACTGCGAGACTTCGCTCGTTCCGGTCATGTGCACGATCTGCATTTAAACGCGCCAAACGGTCATTGTTCGAACGATTTTCTCATTATGCAGAGCGACACTGTTTACACCCGAGAGATTTTGAATAGCGTCTGCTGAGTGAAAGAATGGGAACACCGAGAAAGAAAATGAGATACGGCGGGCGGTATCTTCCTGAATGGAAGGAGACATTTAATGGTGTCGTTGTTCAGGCGAAAAATGAGGAGTACGCGCACTGCACAGTTTGTGTGCGAGATATAAAAGTTGCGGCGTCTGGAGTTTACGACGTGACATCAGCGAAACTTGCACCAGAAACAGAATCAGCCGCAAATGACGATGTTTGCAAAGCCTAAGACCGATGATCAACCAACAAGTGTAATAAGAGCAGAAGTTACGATCTGTAATTTTATTGCTCAGCACAATTTGCCGCTAGCCGTTGCGGACCACCTGACAGAACTGTTGCCGCGAATTTGCACGGACAGTACGATTGCGAAATCTATCAGCTGTAGGCGCACCAAAACAATGCAAATAATCAAAAAGAGCTTGGCCTCCGAAGCTACACTACCGATCATCCAGCACTGCCGGACGCCGCCATTTTCCTTGATGATCGACGAATCAATCCAATGACAAAAAGACGGACAAGTGACTGGCCGTTTTGGTGCGGATCTTTGACATAAACAGAGAGGCGAAGTCAAGAATCACAGACATGCCCGTGTGCAATATCGGCACGGGCGAGGCGATTTTCGACATGCTGGACGAAGTTCTCAGGCAAGTTATATTTACTTATTTATTTATTAAGTTCGGTGCGATTCGAAGGCTATAAGGATTTTATGTTGATTTTATGGATTTCTTCCTCTGATACTACAGGTGGACGCCCAAAGGGGTTGACATGTATATCAATTTTGGAACGGTGTCCTATTCTTGGTAATGTCACTGTGCTGCATTCATGGTGTTCAACTGTACATCTAATGTTTTGGAAATTAATTTTTCCCCCTCTCCTGATTGATACTTTTCCACAATGAGATCCTGTACACACTTTGTAAGCTCTTCCTGGACCATGGCTCCAACAGTCACATGAAACCAAGAAGAAAATTGGACAATTTTTTTTTTTTTTTTAAATCTTCATTTAGTGTTAATCAGAATCACGTCCCTGATAACCCGTGGATGATAAATACCTCTGAACATGAGTTGGAAAGTGATTGGTTCGTTCTGAGTACAGCCCCATGACCCACCTTTTATAAGAGTGCACATACTTATGCAACCAGGGTTTTTTTTTCCCCTCCCTAAAATGTTTTTCAGTTGAATTATGTCGGTTGCTATAGCACATGAAAGGTAGAAAAAGTTCAGAGAGGATTGATCTTGGTTTCATTTTTCTTATATTACTAAATGTGCGATTTTTGTTTTGCAATAGGGGTGTGTAGTTTTTTTTTGTACACACACTATCCACTGTAGTTCCCTACATAGGCAGCATATTTTCATATTTTGGACTTCCTGAGGCACTTATTAGGATAAGTGGCTCATTAATCCAAAAATTGAACGCAGCTTCACATATAGAGCATCTCTTTCGTCCAGTATACAGCATTTCTGATTTATTTTCTCCATGGACTTTTCAGAAAATGCATCAAAAGAGTTTCAAGTATCAAACCAAACCAAACAGCTGCGAGATGAATCATAACCTCGTGGAAATTATGAAGCAAAAAAATAAAAACAGTCAAAAAAAAAAAAGGCAAGGGTGCAAGACTTGTCTTTTAAACACTATCTTTAAAAAAGTAGAAATATTTATTCTGTAAATGAAAAATTATACCACTATTTAACTCGTCACACCTTTGTAGCTCACAGCAAGTTGATTTATCAGGTTTACAAATGAGCTCGTTTTTAATTTCTTTGTTGAACTCGAGAGACAATCTCATCTCATCTCATCTCATTATCTCTAGCCGCTTTATCCTGTTCTACAGGGTCGCAGGCAAGCTGGAGCCTATCCCAGCTGACTACGGGCGAAAGGCGGGGTTCACCCTGGACAAGTCGCCAGGTCATCACAGGGCTGACACATAGACACAGACAACCATTCACACTCACATTCACACCTACGCTCAATTTAGAGTCACCAGTTAACCTAACCTGCATGTCTTTGGACTGTGGGGGAAACCGGAGCACCCGGAGGAAACCCACGCGGACACGGGGAGAACATGCAAACTCCACACAGAAAGGCCCTCGCCGGCCACGGGGCTCGAACCCGGACCTTCTTGCTGTGAGGCGACAGCGCTAACCACTACACCACCCTGCCGCCCCGAGAGACAATCTGATAATTATATTCACAGGGTAAAAAAAAATCTTTATGAAACTTTCAAACAATTTGCATTTTTTGTACATAATGTTAACTTCAAAGCTTACATCGCTAACATGCACCTGGCTGTCATTCAGCAGTTCAACAAATAAGTCTGTCTCAATTATTATAATTACATCATCGCCCGGTGATGATCACCCTTTAGACTGTACAGTCACAAATATTTATTATTCTATCCACATTCACTGGATATCAGCAATCGCACGCTCTGATTGGCTACTGTACGACTAGGATATCAGCTCAAATACTGTGAGTAGAGAAAAACAAAATGGAGCGTGTTACTGAATCAACCGAGGGCAAAATAAAAATTCTACTCGAAAACAAAACCCTAAAAATTGTTAAATTATATAAAATAAAGGGGCGGCACGGTGGTGTAGTGGTTAGCGCTGTCGCCTCACAGCAAGAAGGTCCTGGGTTCGAGCCCCGTGGCCGGCGAGGGCCTTTCTGTGTGGAGTTTGCATGTTCTCCCCGTGTCCGCGTGGGTTTCCTCCGGGTGCTCTGGTTTCCCCCACAGTCCAAAGACATGCAGGTTAGGTTAACTGGTGACTCTAAATTGACCGTAGGTGTGAATGTGAGTGTGAATGGTTGTCTGTGTCTATTGCTGTGTTCACACTTATACCGGTACGAAAGTGGTATAACTGTATTAATACAAAGTATACCGGTACAGTTTAGTGCATCTGTCCACACTAGCGAGAAATGTTTGCGGTTTTCTTTCACGGTAGTTGAAATGCGCGTGCGCGAAATGTTTCCGTGGTTACCGAGTAACTTCCTTCCGAGAATATGGCGGATGAAACAACGTGTGTGTGCTTTTTGTTGTCAGTGTACAGTCTGTATTTCTGGTGGTCATTTATTCAGTCGAATCGTATAAAACGCGCGAGGCAGTTGAGAAAGAAACAAACGAATCTCCGTTCTTCACTATTTTATTCAGCGAAGACATCGATTGAGGTGTGTGACTTTGCGCATGCGCATTATATTTGTATCGATACAGAACTGCTTCATCTGTCCACACTACAGCGAAGTGCTATAGTACCGATACTGTACCGGTACGAAACCCATACATTTGTGGGTTTCGTACCGATACAGTTATACCACTACAGTACCGGTATAGTTGCTAGTGTGGACAGGTGTTGCGGTATGAAAGTAGTTTCGTATCGGAACAAAATCCCTAGTGTGGACAGGGTATATGTGTCAGCCCTGTGATGACCTGGCGACTTGTCCAGGGTGTACCCCGCCTTTCGCCCGTAGTCAGCTGGGATAGGCTCCAGCTCGCCTGCGACCCTGTAGAAGGATAAAGCGGCTAGAGATGAGATTAATTTTTCCCATTCTGATGTTTGAACATTGTGAACTGAAGCTCCTGATTCGTATCTGCGTGATTTGATGCTGTCAAAGGATCGGCCGATTAGAGAACTGCAGACAACAGCAGGGTGTTCCTAATAAAGTGGCCGGTGAGTGGAGAACGATACCTTATACGAAATGAATCCAATCAGAAATATATCCGCTTAAATGAATGAGAACAATGAAAGTAATGTCACTTGCACAGGGTGCTAATAGTTACAGCTAATAGCAAATACAAAACCTGTTACTATTTGCTGTTTTCAAAATATACAGAATAATAAATATTGTAGCTCAGATGTTTGGGTGAACTGTAACGCAGTCATGAGGCTGTGCGGGGTCAGAGCGCAGGAGCGAAGCAGGCCTACCTGGGATGTGGAAATGCTTAGGTGCAGCCACGTAGGTGGAGGACGGAGACTTGCCATCGGAGTAGGTGGAGAAGCTCGGGGTACTACGACCACTTTCACTACCTCCGGGGGGGAACAGGAAGGGGAAGGGGTCGGGCAGGGCAGATAAACACAGAGAGGGGATTGGGGAGGGGATGGGAGAGAGCAGAGTTACTCTGTGTTGCTTCTTAAATCATTAACACAGTCACACCTCCATGACCCAACCAGCTAACGCTAAGTTTACTCACGTTTAGTCACGTCACGACTTCCCACGTCCCAATGTCGCCGCCTGATATTAACTCTTACATGTAAAGAACTGACGCCTGAGCAATTCAGTCGACTTCTATCACTTTTAACTTATGAGCCTACAATGAAGCATTATTATTAAATTATTAATCGTTTTAATTCATTTAAAATTTTCACTGGAAAAATATTTAGAATTAAAATGTAACTCAACTTGATCAACATTGAGGTTTCCATGACAATCTCACGAACCCTCTGTAGTAGACCAAGAACACGTCAACGACTCTTAAATACGTATATTTAACAGTTATTCCACAAAATCGAGTCGTACACGAGCTGATAGTCGACGAGGCGCGTAGCACCAAGATTGAGTGGAATAACTGTTTTATTCTGTCCACATTCAGTGGATTTTGAGAAACAGAGCATCTTTATTTTTATTTTTTTGCAAATTCGATAAATAAAAACTTTATACAAAACGTCCAGCAAAATAATTTCTGCTTAGAATGTAAACAAACCGGCAAAATGACAGGAACAATTTGTTAAAAAAGCGATGATGATAATAATAATAATAATGGGGGTGTCGTGGCTCGGGTGGATAAGGCGCCATACCATAAATCCGGGGGCCCGGGTTCGATTCCGACCCGAGGTCATTTCCCGATCCCTCCCCGTCTCTCTCTCCCACTCATTTCCTGTCTCTACACTGTCCTATCCAATAAAGGTGAAAAAAGCCCAAAAAATATCTTTAAAAAATAATAATAATAATTCTTGAAAAAAAAGATACGTTCTTACTACTAAATACTTTTATTCCATATTTTGCTGCTTTTTTTTTTCTTCTTCTTCTTTAGGGTCTTTTTGGTGGTTGGCAAACGACCTTAAAGGTGCATTACTGCCACCGACTGGGTTGGAGTGTGGAACAGGAGATATTGGGGGGAAAAAAAACAAAAAACTATATTCTTTTACTTATTTGTTTCTTTTAAATACTTGATGATTTTGGGAGGTTTGTTTTTGAGTAGAGTTTTTATTTCGTCCTCGGTTGGTTCATCAACACGCGCCGCCATTTTGTTTTTCTCTACTCACGGTATATGAGCTGATAGCCTAGTCGTAGAGTAGCCAATCAGAGCGTGCGATTTCTCATATCCAGTGAATTTAGATAGAATAATAATTCTTTTTCTGAGTTCATATCAAGAGTCATGTTTACAGACTCCAATTAGCTTCCTAATAAAGAATGACTTTTCATTCACATATTTTGTCAGTAGCCGAGTTTCTAAGCCTCAGTTTATTGCTCTGTTTTTCTTCCTAGTGGAATAACAAAGCTCTATCTCTCTCTCTGCCTTTCAAATCTTCTGATTCAATTGCAGTCTGCAAGACGATTTTAATCTACAAAGCAGATTTCGAGTTCATTCGGTGGACCGGATCATAACCTTTATCTAGATGACGCGTTTGTTTCACAGCCCTGCTTTAGAGGCTTTGGTTCCCTTTCAGCACACATTCACTCATCGGTCCGGGGGTGAACTGATTTAATACCCCTGTGACCACAGACTACAAGAATGCATGGTGTCATTAGCAGGCTGGATCATGAGGTCATGAGGAAGGAAGCACTTTTTTTTATAAACACTTGAAAAGACGAGGGACAGAAAACAAGAAAGAAAGCAAGAGAAAGGGACACGAGGAAAAGAGAGGAGAGAGGTGCATATATATTGTTTGTGAAAGTATGTGGCTGTAAAGTGTTGGCTGACTCTTTCATTCTGTCTCTCACATACACACAGACAGTGTACACTGTACTAATATACACTTTTGCACTCTACACACATGCACAACATGGAGAATTCGGTCAGTAAAAGGCCGGTCAATGTCCGTAAGAAACTCCTCCACACATCTGGAGATGTTACATTCCAGAAATGAAGTCTGAGAACAAAATTGGACCTTTTTTTAACCTGAAAAGGCATGACTTTGACATCTAAAGTAAATACAGGTAAAGTGTCCTTCTCGACAAGCTACAGTGAGGGGAAATAAGTATTCAGTCACTTCAAATTTACGCACGTCTTTTGTCTTGTGCTTGTAAAGTGCAAAAGTAGAAATCAAAGTTGTCAGGGATGACATTATTACACAACAGTTAAATGAAGACGTACAGAGCCGTAGCACAGTCCTTAAACTTCCCTGTCTGTTAAACGGCTTTGATAAAATGCAGGAGGAAAGGTCACAAACGCATCATCAGAGAGAAGCTAAACGCCACTTGAAAAAAGTTGCAGGACGACTCTGAAAGCAGCAGGAACAACAGATGCACAGAGAATAATATCAACAATGAACTGCAGTGTGATCATCTCTGTTTCTCCATCGCATGCTAATCTCCTCTGCTAAAAAAAAAAAAAAAGAGATTTTGGGACAATATACGGTACCATACTCTGGTGAAATGATGAAAAAAGAAATAGAACTCTCTGGCAATCAAATAAAAGGATTCTAAGAGCATGGTAACCAGAGTGAAGCATGGGGTGGGAGCATCACTACTGCCTGCTTCTCTGCAAACAGGTTTTACACATCATCAAGGGTAACACCAACGGAGGGAAATTAATCAGCCAAGAACCTGAATCTGGAGAGAATCTGGATGTTTGAGTAAAACAATGACTTCAAACATACAGCCAAGATGACTTGAGAAATCCTTGCATGGTTGGACAAATCTCCTGACTCAAATCCCAGTGAAAACTTTGAAGCATTTTGAAATTGCAAATCCATCAGAGGAATTCTTTGAACCTTGAGGAACTAAAGATGATCTGCGAAGAGGAATTGACCAAAATTTAATTACGGTATTGCAAAAAAGCTAATTGAGTCATCTAAAGTCCTTCCCGTGCCATGCCCTGGTCATCCCAGGCAGTCTCCCGTCCCAGTACTAACCGAGCCATTAAGGCACATTGGGTGGCACCGACCTCCATTTCCATAGCCCTCGGCCTCTCGGCTATACAGCTAGGGTTACAGTGGGGGGGGGGCGGGTTTGACTCCCCACTCGCACCTGTATTGAAGCATGCCTTGCCAGATGGCAGTAGGTACCATTTTTATGATGGTCTTTGGTATGACCTGACCGCAAGTAGAACTCGCGATCTCCCAATCGAGAGGCGGACACGCTAACCACTAGGCCAGATCGCAATAATTGCTTCAGACCAAATCTGCAATTGCCAACAATGACTTTGATCATTTCTCTGTGTTTATGAATCATACTTTTTTTGGGCTTAAATTTCAAAGTCAAACTTTTTTATTATCTGCGTAAATTTGAAGTGGATAAACAGTAACTATCACGAGTTGGCCTAGTGACTAGTGTGTCAGCCTCTGGACCAGGAGATCATGAGTTCTACTTGCGGTAGGGTAGTTTGGTTAACACCAGACCATATCACAAGTGAAATATGGTCTGGAATCCGCCTATTGAATTTCTCGTAGGGGAGGTGTGGTTTACGATTTGTCAACGGCCGTTTATTGGGATGTTGCGAATGTCTATCATTTGGCGTATACGTAGCCCATGGCCAATCATGGCAGTTGTACCCAGTGACGTAGTTAGAGTGACGAAGAAGACGAAGAAAGACTGTAACGCCAAACGCTGTTCTTTTTTTAAAACAAACTTTTGCTCTAAACTATTCAGAACAGTGTCTAAAGCTTGATCGAAAGTTTGGTTCGTATCGCTCGCCGCCATGTTAAATGTGATCCGTAAACAGTCCCAAATAAACTACAAGCTTCCGTTTGTCGAGTAGTACGGCGTCACGGTCTTTCCACCCCTCCCCACTCTCTGATTGGCTCCCTAACTCAGGCGAGCCTTTAGACCATAGTTTCCATGCTGTCTTTTCAGATCGGAACGATTGTGCAAAGCAGCATGGGATTTCCCAGGCTAGCGGTAGGGTAGGGGTGTACCAAAGACCATCATAAAAATGGTACCTGCTGCCTTCTGGCAAGGCATGCCGCAATACAGATGTAAGTAGGGCATCAAACTCTTGCAATTATGAGAACCAGCCCCCCACTGTAACCCTAGCTATGTAACAAGCGAGAGGCTAAGGGCTATAAAAACGGAGATCGGCACCGCTCAATGCACCTTAAGGGCCTGGTTAGTACTGGGACAGGAGACTTCATGGGAAGACCAGATCCTGGTGTGGGAGGGACTTTGATACAGTAAGTACCGGAAGTACTTAATAAACGTGCTTGAATACTTATTTCCCCTTACTGTATATGTGCACGTTTCAGATTAATAAATCCTACAAAATCTCCAGAAAGCAATATTTGTCGTGAGAACAGCTGAACTCGCATCCCTACTGACTGTCGAGTCAGCGTATGTGGCTCCACACCCAATAAATGGTCTAGAAGTACAAAAAACAGAACACTGAAGACGTGGTTAGACCCAGAATCAAGCCAAATGGAACACAGACCCCAAATTATGATTCGTTCACTATGCCCTTTAATCTTCTTCTGAGACCTTCATTTTACCCCTCGAGTGGTTGAGAGCCCTGAATAATCCCTTTCCAAGATCTGTAGACAACTGACATTACACCATGCCACATGGAATGAGATAAACTTCTGTATTCCCTGACTCGCAAAGAGCCTCGAATCTGAGCTGGTATTGATTTGTGTCATGACGGACGCCAGCGAAGGATGTCGGATTCGAGATTAGGGATTAGAGATTAGACAAAATTACACAAGATAATCTGCAGGCAGTAATCTTCAGACATCAGGTACAATCCAACAACATGGCACAACACCGGCAGGCACAAATACCACACTCACACACTGATACATGTTCAGTCGTTGGTATGATATGTACAGTATTTAATATTCCAGCTCATTCTAGTGCAGTCATTATTATAACGGCGACAATATGCTGCACACAAAACACACAGTTCCATGCAACATCACAGTGCTGATGTTAAAATACACACAGTCTGTACACACACCAGATCTGCCAACCCTGAAGAGGAATGAGTAAAAACAACACCAAAAACACATGTTTACTTCTCTTGTAAACAAAACAAAATCAGTCATGACTCATTAACAGAACACTACCAGGTTTTTTACAAATCGCTTGTTGAATGTTCCTTGGAAAAATGTTTCCATAGAGCTGTTGATCATGAAGCAAAGACAGATGCAGGACAGAAACCTGCGTTCCTCCCCAATTTACGGTAGTCATGACCAATTCCCACCCAACCCGGAAGGGTGAAGGTTATCGCATGCTTCCTCCGAGTCATGTGACGCCAGCAGACCACATCTTTTCAAACTGCTGCACATGCAACGTAACACACTCGGAGGAAAGCGCTATCCGCCCACTTCTACATGCATGAGCTCACAGATGCACATGATGGGCTAGAGTAATTGCAGGGAAAAAGCATACCACCCCTCACTCCCCGAGAGCACGGCTAATTTTGCTCTTTTGCGCTCTATGACATCACCAAGACTCAAACCAACAATTTCCAGATGCTAGAGTGAACAGTTTTCTGTTGCACCACACAGGAGCCCCATAAACTGCATTTTAAATCACTTTCTAATCACTATTAAAATGATTTATAAAGGGGTCGTGAAAATTTTGGTTTGTCCATAATAAATCTAGCTAACCGACGCTAACGCTATACTTCTCTAATGTTAGCCAAGTTGAACATCCAGTATATTGATGCAATTTCTCAGATTAACGGACTCAAAACATTCTCCGTTGACTGTAAGGATCGTATTGCATCAGCGTGAACATCAAGATGTGATGAGAGCACACTACTAATGTGAGTTTGGTCGAAGGGGGTGGGGCTTCCAGGGAAATATCAGTTAATATTGGAGAGTTAAAAATACATAGACAACTGTCAATCATTTCAGATTAATGTCTCGATTGGCTCATCTGGTAGAAAAAAGAAGGGGAATGTGTGTGTGTGATAACTCATATCAGCGTAATCCAATGTTCAAATGCCAAGCTCCTACGCGAAAACTGTAAAGGTTGGCAGGTCTGAGACACCAAGCAACAGCAAGCAGAAACAAACTGAACGGTCCATGGAGTGAACCTTGGGGTACACCTACAATCCCACAGGACTGGATTACAGTAATAAGAGATACCGAAAGGTCCAGGGCTTTACTGTAAGGAGGCAAACTTAGATGCAGGCCTGTCCTAGGTTTACTTTCAGAGACTTGTTCTTGTTTCAATTCTGTCTCAATTCCTGTTTAGGGAAGGCGGGCGAAGAACAAGGTAGTAGTTTCATATCTCAGTGTTTTTTTTTTTTTAATGAACAAAAGTTATTTATCCCTTAAACAAACAGATCAGTAATATTTGACACTCATTAGTGTTCAGCAGTGAAAGCACATCATATGGATCCATGCATGGCGTGACATTAGTTGGTTTTAGCGAGCACAACGAGGCCTGCAGGCTGAGCCATGTACCTCTGAAGTATGGGATGTAGTTGTGCTGTTGGAGCATGGCCAGGGTGGTGGGGTTCAGGGAAAGATTCTGTGGGATACTTCGAACACCACTACTGTAGTACAAGGGCAGTGAGGAAGAGTCTCTGGGCCTACCCTGGCCGGAATATCGACCCGTAGTGTACACGGGTAACGAGTTGGAATTCCCGGGTTGTGGTGTGTACCCACTGCTGGCATATTGTTCTGAACAAGGAGTCCGACACCAGCCAGGAGAACAAGGGCAGTAAAATAAAGTCAGTGATTACCAAGTCTGATATATATTCATTTATTATACATACAGGACACTTTTTTTGATGGAATAAAAACGTGTTCTATTCCCATCTAGTGGGTTTCATTCATTTGGTTTGATAGCATGCAATATTGTTAGCATATCGCTAATCCTACATGTATTACATCACTCTACCCAATGGAGAATAAGCGTTGAATATTAGTTTACGATATTGCATGGTTGTCAAGACAACATGATGTCACACATCGGAGACGTAAAACTTCTGCACTAGCGAGTAAACGAACATGGCCGCCAGGTTTGCTTCATTAAATACAGAAGATTTTGAAAGAGAAAGATGCGTTCAACACCCTAAAGGAATGTGTATGTATAATAATAATAATAATAATAATAATAATAATATTGTCTGGCTTTTTTTCATGGTCTATCAGATATATTCCATTCAGATATTCGTCTTCGACTCATTCAGTATCATGCTAGCTGAATGGAATATATTTGATATACCACTCAATGCCAGCCAATATTATTTAAATATATTAGGAATATAATATCACAATACAAATTTATGACAATTTGAATCGATTAAATAAAAAAATTAAATCACAATTATTATCAGGCTGTGTAATCTCAGTTTTTTTTCCTAGCTGTAATTATTGTTTAGACAGAAGAGGGTACAATAACTTAAAATATCAGGAATACACATTACTTCACTGTAGGTGGAAGTAACACAGATCTAATGCTGCGAAAACACACAAAAAAACCCCTAAAATGTCAAAAGAGCTGCTGTGTGATTGTATACAAATAGATTTAACAAGAAATCCGAGCTCTCTCTCTTTTTACATATGGCTGAAAGATAAAGAAAAGAGAAGCAAATGGAGGAAGTACAAATGTTCATAAACGTTTATGAAGAAAAATAATATTTGTGATTAACTTTTTTCACATTTAATAAAAGGAATGTTTTAGTTCATAGGCTATTATATTTTACTCCAAACTTTACAAACGTGGAGAAATAATTATTGCTGGTCATTAATAAAACGAAACAAGTGTTTTATTTTAAGTTCTTTAACAAAAGGACTATTCAAGTCAATAAAGAATAGGAAAATAAATGTTCATTTTTTTGTAATAAAATTTTCTTCATTTAATTTTTTTGAGAAATATCCTGGGAAAATTGAATAATGAACCCAATATTGTGAATTGAATCGTGAATTGGGTGAATTGTTACATGGCTACACACACACACACCACACACAGTACTGTGCAAAAGTCTTAGCCCCCCTTCATACAAACTTTGTTATAGATTTTTATTTTATGACTTCTACATTATTGAGTCAAAACATGACTAAAACATTTTAGAGTTCCAAACATTCGGGGTTTTTCCAGCACAAAACTAAATGTTAGAGGAAAAAAAAAAGTTTGTAGCGTGTCTGAGCAGCATATTCCATAAGCAAGCATTTTCCAGATTAAAAAAGAAAACATAATGAAGGCTACTGGAAAATTTTTGGTGTAAAATGAAGAAGTGAGTGTGACAGTCAAAGTGTCCAGAAGAACTGTGGCTGGTTCTGTAAGACGCTCAGTAAAACCTACAGATCATTTCCACATAAAACTGACCTCACTGGACCTCAGACGGATATATATATATATATAAATAATATTTTTTTTTTTAAAGCAAAGGGTCGTCTCACACCAAATATTGACTTTGTTTCATTTATTATGGCTCACTGATTACTGTTTATAGTATTTTTTAATGTTGAAACGTTTCATTTCATTATTTTTTAGTTGTTTTTGGTTGACAGCACTTCTTTACATAATATTATGTCGAAGACTTTTACACAGAACTGTATGTGTGTGTATATATACAGTATACACACACATATATACATAGACCGGTGTATATATGTGTGTGTGTGTGTGTGTGTGTGTGTGTGTGTGTGTGTGTACTTGAGCTACGTTCACATTACTGTATTGAAGTGACACAACTCTTATTCTGCCTCAATGTGATCCGTATTCACAGATGTGGACTTTTTTCTTTTAAAAGGAATGCGTGGACAAAATAAATCTGATCTTTTTAAATCAGACCTGAGCCACTTTCATATCTGATCCTGGATCATATCTGATATGCGTCCATGTGACATGAATTACAACACTCCGACTGGAATGCATGTGCCTTTATCCCCATATGCTTTAGGAAGCACACTGTACAGTGGTGCTTGAAAGTTTGTGAACCCTTTAGAATTTTCTATATTTCTGCATAAATATGACCTAAAACATCATCAGATTTTCACACAAGTCCTAAAAGTAGATAAAGAGAACCCAGTTAAACAAATGAGACAAAAATATTATACTTGGTCATTTATTTATTGAGGAAAATGATCCAGTATTACATATCTGTGAGTGGCAAAAGTATGTGAACCTCTAGGATTAGCAGTTAATTTGAAGGTGAAATTAGAGTCAGGTGTTTTCAATCAATGGGATGACAATCAGGTGTGAGTGGGCACCCTGTTTTATTTAAAGAACAGGAATCTATCAAAGTCTGATCTTCACAACCCATGTTTGTGGAAGTGTATCATGGCACGAACAAAGGAGATTTCTGAGGACCTCAGAAAAAGCGTTGTTGATGCTCATCAGGCTGGAAAAGGTTATAAAACCATCTCTAAAGAGTTTGGACTCCACCAATCCACAGTCAGACAGATTGTGTACAAATGGAGGAAATTCAAGACCATTGTTACCCTCCCCAGGAGTGGTCGACCAACAAAGATCACTCCAAGAGCAAGGCGCATAATAATTGGCAAGGTCACAAAGGACCCCAGGGTAACTTCTAAGCAACTGAAGGCCTCTCTCACATTGGCTAATGTTAATGTTCATGAGTCCACCATCAGGAGAACACTGAACAACAATGGTGTGCATGGCAGGGTTGCAAGGAGAAAGCCACTGCTCTCCAAAAAGAACATTGCTGCTTGTCTGCAGTTTGCTAAAGATCGCATGGACAAGCCAGAAGGCTATTGGAAAAATATTTTGTGGATGGATGAGACCAAAATAGAACTTTTTGGTTTAAATGAGAAGCGTTATATTTGGAGAAAGGAAAACACTGCATTCCAGCATAAGAACCTTATCCCATCTGTGAAACATGGTGGTGGTAGTGTCATGGTTTGGGCCTGTTTCGCTGCATCTGGGCCAGGACGGCTTGCCATCATTGATGGAACAATGAATTCTGAATTATACCAGCGAATTCTAAAGGAAAATATCAGGACATCTGTCCATGAACTGAATCTCAAGAGAAGGTGGGTCATGCAGCAAGACAACAACCTAAGCACACAAGTCGTTCTACCAAAGAATGGTTAAAGAAGAATAAAGTCAATGTTTTGGAATGGCCAAGTCAAAGTCCTGACCTTAATCCAATGGAAATGTTGTGGAAGGACCTGAAGCGAGCAGTTCATGTGAGGAAACCCACCAACATCCCAGAGTTGAAGCTGTTCTGTACGGAGGAACGGGCTAAAATTCCTCCAAGCCGGTGTGCAGGACTGATCAACAGTTACCGCAAACGTTTAGTTGCAGTTATTGCTGCACAAGGGGGTCACACCAGATACTGAAAGCAAAGGTTCACTTACTTTTGCCACGCACAGATATGTAATATTGGATCATTTTCCTCAATAAATAAATGACCAACTATAATATTTTTGTCTCATTTGTTTAACTGGGTTCTCTTTATCTACTTTTAGGACTTGTGTGAAAATCTGATGATGTTTTAGGCCATATTTATGCAGAAATATAGAAAATTCTAAAGGGTTCACAAACTTTCAAGCACCAGTGTATTCAGCGGATAGCTGGAGAAATTTGTGATTGACTTGATATTTGAGTAAAATTTGAAACAATTGCAAAAAAAAAGACAAAAGACAGGCAGAGAAGAACAGAGGTACAATGACAAAGGAAAAGAAAGAGCCTGAAAGCGAGGTTTGTTCCATGAATTAACATACTGATCATTGTTTGTCGAATTGTGTCATGAATGTGAAGGTAGCTTTGTATATTTTGTGTTTTTGTGATTGTCAGTCAGATCAATTTTACTGATAAAAACCCCCAAAACAAAAGAAAACCCCACCATGTATCTGAAAGGAAAGTAAAACTGATCACTATTTTGGCTACAACAAGGGCAACGTCATACAAAAAAAAAAAATTAAAAAGGAAGGTATTAATGTAAATAAAGCTGTACCTTGTCTGCTGTAGGTTTGTGGCGAGCGGGACGGCGTGTAGCGGCCGTAACCGCCCAGTGAACTGTTCGAGCTGGGGCTGGAGGGTCGTCTCTGACGGGGGGATTTTTCCCCATCTCCCTAAAAACAAGGGCAGGTATATACCGTACACTCAAAATCATTCTCATCACACTAAAAACATTGACATAACAATAAACGGGACAAAATATGAATTTAAATCATCTCACTCATATATTCTAAACCTAAGACAGATACACTCATGGGCCACTTTATTAGGAACACTCATTCCCTTGACAGCAGCACGATGCATCGAATCATCCAGATACAAATCGAGAGCTTCAGTTAAATATTCACAATGTTCAAACATCAGAACGGGGAAAAATTGTGATCTCACAGTGAAGTGTGACTTTCTTTCTTTCTTTCTTTCTTTCTTTCTTTCTTTCTTTCTTTCTTTCTTTCTTTCACTGTGGTATGGGTGTTGGTTCGAGCCAGATGAGTATGAGGTTTGAGTATTTCAGAAGCTGCTGATCTCCTCCTGGGGTTTTCACACACAACAGTCTCTAGAGTTTACACAGAATGGTGCGGAAAACAAAAAACATCCATCGAGTGAGTGAGAAAGCGACAGTTCTGTGGGTGGAAAGTAAACAAACGCCTTGTTGATAAGAGAGATCAGAAAATGGACAGATTTGAGGTGGTTCGAGCTTTTTTTTTCCCCCAGGAAGGATATAGCAAGTCATATATAATAATAATAAGCGGCTAGAGATGAGATGAGATGATAATAATAAGTTAAATTTATATAGCGCCTTTCTCAAAACCCAAGGTCGCTTTACAATTATAGGGAGAAAAAAAAAAAAGTCCACCAAATAGAGGTCAGGATGTCATTCCAGTGGTGTAGCAGCCACAGTCCCACCAAAAGGCGCATGAAACCAAGTCCCACACGGCCAGCACAACCGCCGCGCCGCTGCCAGGCAACATCACTCGCGACACCGCGCCATGGATCCACAAAGCGAGTACAGACGCACCGCCACACAGAGTGCTGGTGTGTCCCAAACCACCTACACAGTTGCTGCGATGCCACCGAGCAGCATCACTCGAAACATCACGCCAAGCACTAAAGCACTGCTGTACAGAGTGCTGGACAACCACGATGTTAAAATGAGCAACGAGCTCACTGCAGTCCATAGCGAGGAGCACAGGCATCACCCACGGCGAACCAAGGCCTGGAGGGAACCAACGCCCAAAACTGGGTCCAGAGCTACACCACAACTGGCGGACAAAACACTCAAACAAAAACAAACATCAAACTACACACACACTAACTAACTACAACCCCGATTCCAAACAAGTTGGGACAAAGTACAAATTGTAAATAAAAACGGAATGCAATGATGTGGACGTTTCAAAATTCCATATTTTATTCAGAATAGAACATAGATGACATATCAAATGTTTAAACTGAGAAAATGTATCATTTAAAGAGAAAAATTAGGTGATTTTAAATTTCATGACAACAACACATCTCAAAAAAGTTGGGACAAGGCCATGTTTCCCACTGTGAGACATCCCCTTTTCTCTTTACAACAGTCTGTAAACGTCTGGGGACTGAGGAGACAAGTTGCTCAAGTTTAGGGATAGGAATGTTAACCCATTCTTGTCTAATGTAGGATTCTAGTTGCTCAACTGTCTTAGGTCTTTTTTGTCGTATCTTCCGTTTTATGATGCGCCAAATGTTTTCTATGGGTGAAAGATCTGGACTGCAGGCTGGCCAGTTCAGTACCCGGACCCTTCTTCTACGCAGCCATGATGCTGTAATTGATGCAGTATGTGGTTTGGCATTGTCATGTTGGAAAATGCAAGGTCTTCCCTGAAAGAGACGTCGTCTGGATGGGAGCATATGTTGCTCTAGAACCTGGATATACCTTTCAGCATTGATGGTGTCTTTCCAGATGTGTAAGCTGCCCATGCCACACGCACTAATGCAACCCCATACTATCAGAGATGCAGGCTTCTGAACTGAGCGCTGATAACAACTTGGGTCGTCCTTCTCCTCTTTAGTCTGAATGACACTGCGTCCCTGATTTCCATAAAGAACTTCACATTTTGATTCGTCTGACCATAGAACAGTTTTCCACTTTGCCACAGTCCATTTTAAATGAGCCTTGGCCCAGAGAAGACGTCTGCGCTTCTGGATCGTGTTTAGATACGGCTTCTTCTTTGAACTATAGAGTTTTAGCTGGCAACGGCGGATGGCACGGTGAATTGTGTTCACAGATAATGTTCTCTGGAAATATTCCTGAGCCCATTTTGTGATTTCCAATACAGAAGCATGCCTGTATGTGATGCAGTGCCGTCTAAGGGCCCGAAGATCACGGGCACCCAGTATGGTTTTCCGGCCTTGACCCTTACGCACAGAGATTCTTCCAGATTCTCTGAATCTTTTGATGATATTATGCACTGTAGATGATGATATGTTCAAACTCTCTGCAATTTTACACTGTCGAACTCCTTTCTGATATTGCTCCACTATTTGTCGGTGCAGAATTAGGGGGATTGGTGATCCTCTTCCCATCTTTACTTCTGAGAGCCGCTGCCACTCCAAGATGCTCTTTTTATACCCAGTCATGTTAATGACCTATTGCAAATTGACCTAATGAGTTGCAATTTGGTCCTCCAGCTGTTCCTTTTTTGTACCTTTAACTTTTCCAGCCTCTTATTGCCCCTGTCCCAACTTTTTTGAGATGTGTTGCTGTCATGAAATTTCAAATGAGCCAATATTTGGCATGAAATTTCAAAATATCTCACTTTCGACATTTGATATGTTGTCTATGTTCTATTGTGAATACAATATCAGTTTTTGAGATTTGTAAATTATTGCATTCCGTTTTTATTTACAATTTGTACTTTGTCCCAACTTTTTTGGAATCGGGGTTGTAAATAAATAAATATATATATAAATAAAAAGCTAATAAAAATAATAATCACACTTTACAACTGTGGTGAGCAGAAAAGCATCTCAGCATGCAACAGAAAAAGAGAACACCACACTGAGTTCCAGTCCTGTGAAGAACAGGGATCTTAGAATCAACAAGTTCCTATTAAAGTGGCCGGTGAGTGTACCGTAAATCACAGTCGTTACGGACTGCCTGAATGAAAGACAGAATGAAAATTCAACCCTGTGATAAACGATTACAGCAGTGGCAGTGTGCATCGTGTGCGGGTGGCCCATCAGGTGAGCTGTACCGTACCTCTGTCGGAGTCGGAGTGAGGAACTGCGGGGACTGCGAATGGAAAAAGCAGCGGAGTGAGATGAGGTTATGCAGCGGAATTCATGACGTTAAATCAAATTAGCATGACTTGGGTAAGAAGAAAATAAGAAGCATGACCTTGTTAATGAGGCTTTAACAAGTTTGAAAGTTAAATTTCAAATATCAGATGCTGATATTTGCTCATATTTCAGCACATGGGATCAGAATGAAATCGCTTCTAATTTGAGGTAAAATTTCACCTGTTCTTAAGATCACATGCTGCACTGAGTTATGACATTTTACTTATAAACATACGTAACGTCTCACGATCGTTTATATCTGACCCATGGCGTCACCCTAGGCCATATGCAAATGTATGCAAATGAGTATATTGCAGCATCCAATTGCCATTACGAATTTTATACTTCCTTGTTAAACTACACTACATGCAGTAATTTACCAAATATTATTCCGCTCGGGCGGCACGGTGGTGTAGTGGTTAGCGCTGTCGCCTCACAGCAAGAAGGTCCTGGGTTCGAGCCCCGTGGCCGGTGAGGGCCTTTCTGTGCGGAGTTTGCATGTTCTCCCCGTGTCCGCGTGGGTTTCCTCCGGGTGCTCCGGTTTCCCCCACAGTCCAAAGACATGCAGGTTAGGTTAACTGGTGACTCTAAATTGAGCGTAGGTGTGAATGTGAGTGTGAATGGTTGTCTATGTGTCAGCCCTGTGATGACCTGGCGACTTGTCCAGGGTGTACCCCGCCTTTCGCCCGTAGTCAGCTGGGATAGGCTCCAGCTTGCCTGCGACCCTGTAGAACAGGATAAAGCGGCTAGAGATAATGAGATGAGATTATTCCGCTCATGTGTCCATACGGTCGATGATCTGTTGCCATGGCGTGGCGTCCGTCATCCACAATTCAGTTAAATCGTATCTCCTCTGTCCGTTCTCCACAGATTTCTGTTCCAGTTGTTTTGTTTGAAAGAACTCATCACTCCGCACAAAACTTAGTCGTTGTTTTGTCAAATTTTTTGCTAACGAGTTACTAATTAGGCCAAATTAACAAATTTTCCAGGCCTCTGACTAGTCTGATTTCTCATCCGATTCCAGTTCTGATCGATGTTTTGGGTCGATCTTCCCTCGAGGAACAAAACTTGGTTGTTTGCTTGTTTGTTGATTTTCCTGTTGTAAACAATTTGCTTATTTTCAGTTAAATCGTGTCTCCTCCCTCAGTTCTCGATGGATTTCAGTTCTGATTGTTTTATTACTACTGTTGACCTTTAAAGCACTGAATGGTCTCGCTCCACAGTACCTGAGAGAACTTCTGCTCCTCTATGACCCGCCACGCCTACTTAGATCAAAAGGTGAAAGGCTATCTGCTGGTACCTCGTATAGTGAAGGCTATATCAGGGGGCGGAGCCTTTTCTTACAAAGCCCCACAGTTATGGAACAGCCTTCCAAGTAGTGTTCGGGAATCAAACACAGTCTCAGCGTTTAAGTCTCGGCTGAAAACAGATCTGTTTAGTTGGTGTTTATGAGGTAAAGGAGTAGATCTGGAGGATCCTCAGACAGAGTGTTTTGGTAAACTGGGATGTACCGTATGGATGCTGTCAGTCCCCACTCGCTCGCTCACTCGAGTTTGTTGACAGTGTAGTGGCTGCTGCTTTATGTCCCGGGGCCCCTCATGCCTGTGTTACCTTCTGGCTCTGCCTTTTTAGTTATGCTGTCATAGTTAGTTGCCGGAGTCCCTGCTTGTACTCAGCGCAATATGTATACTGTTCCTACTTATTCAGGTGACACTGGGCATACCTAACAACCTGTGTTTTCTCCCTCCCCAAAATCTGTCCCTCTGAGTTACATGTCGGTCCTGGGATCGAGATGCTGAACCTCTTCTGCTCCTCGGACCTGCCTGATCCATCCTGGTGCCCTGTGTCTGGTTGGAGTCTCATCGCATCGCTCCTGTGGAGGACGGCCCCATGTGGACAGTTGGGTGTCGCGCCTGGAGGACGCTCTGGACTCTTACAGTAATGCTTTTGTGGCTGGGGACTGCAGTTGACTTGCTGACTTTGGGACTGCGGTTGTCGTGAACAGTTTTGCGCTCGGGTTTCCGTCGATGAGGGTTTATAGCATCAACGAAACTGACTTCATATTAAAACTGTTAATGTTATAGTCATGCTGTCTGTTGTTGCCCAAATGAGGATGGGTTCCCTTTTGAGTCTGGTTCCTCCCGAGGTTTCTTCCTCATGTCGTCTGAGGGAGTTTTTCCTTGCCACCGTAGCCACAGGCTTGCTCATTGGGGATAGATTAGGGATAAAATTAGCTCATGTTTTAAGTCGTTCAAATTCTGTAAATCTGCTTTGCGACAATGTTTATTGTTAAAAGCGCCATACAAATAAACTTGACTTATTTGAAAGAACTCGACTTTCTGCACGACACTTGGTCGTTGTATTGTCAATTTTTTGCGAACAAATTAGTCATTAGGTCACTTAACACATTTCCTTCTGACTAGAATTGTATCTCCTCTCATTTATCATGCGATTTCAGTTCTGATCGATGTTTTGGGTCGATCTTCTTCCCTGGAGGAACAAAATTTAGTCCTTTGTTGATTTTCCTGTTGTAAACAGTTTGTCGTGGAGGTTGGTTCTCTCTCTCACATTGTCACAATTCAGTTCTGTTGATGTTTTAGTCGTCATGGTGGTTTTGATGGCAGGACAGATGAGCAACTACATCCTTGACGTTCTGGTTTAGGTGATTATAATATGTTAATGATATGCTACTGTCAAATCATAAACAGTAACGCAGCATCATAATGAAATTTCATGACATTTATTAGAGCGTGAAGGCTGACTCGAGCGCCATGTTGTTATTTTATGACGCTAACTAGCTTGTGACAGCATGGAATATTAAGACGGTAAGTTTAACATGACAATGTCTTGCCATAACCTGTACATAACATCACTGACGGCATGTTTTATGACACTGGATTCAATTTCAGAGTTTCCTTTATTTCTTTAAAAAAAAAAAAGATAACGCATAATTAGGGATATGCATACAATTCTGTTTCTCTTTCCCTTTTATTTGAACAAATAAAAATAGTGTATCATGAATATCAAACATGAAATCCCTGATCTGTGATGTGCCAATGGTTTTTAAGACTTTCTAAAATAGGCGTGCACCAAACCATTTTTTCACACCATGCTTGAGTATGAGTGTATGTTTTTTTTCTTTTGCGACGTCTCTACAGCAATAACGAAATGAGTAAACTACTTAGCGTTAATCAGTCAGACATACACGTCAAGTTATACGGTTTCCCTGTATTTTGTACGGGAAAATGCAATTTTTTGGCTAATACGGCGTACACTGATTCTCATACGGGAAAATTACATTTTGTATCAGAGATTTTTTCCGTTACTCCGAGAAAATTTTCTTAGCATCCACTGTTTATGTTTTCAAACACGCATGCCCAATGAAACGGAACTATTTTCGATTTATGTGGTTTTATAGTTGCACGTGGTTTTCTCGGTTATTTAAGCCCATCGGCTCGGACTGCCCAGACTGCTGTGACGGCTGCAGAAGTTACGTTCTGCCAATTTCTTGTGGAACACAACATCCCCCCGACTGTGGCAGACCATTTTTTGCAGCTATCGAAAAAAAATGTTTCCCGATTCAAAGACTGCAAAGGTAAGCATTTGTGTTTTTTTTTTTAGTTTTTACTGTTTGCATGTAGGAAAGCTTCCTCCATTATGATGATAATTTAGGGAAGCGATACTGGGAGTCGCCGTTTATACAACGGCAACTGTAGTTACCCGGCGATTTCTGGTTTCGCTTGCCTAAACGTTTTAATTGCTGATAGACGTTATATGTAGACACGGATGACCAACACTCGTTACTACCATCAGTCGTCAGTAAACTGGAAAAGTACTGAATGAAGAGTAATGGTGGTAACGACCGTCGGCAACCTGTCTCTAATACCCTGTCCACACTAGGGATTTTGTACCGATACGAAACTACTTTCGTACCGCAACACCTGTCCACACTAGCAACTATACCGGTACTGTAGCGGTGTAACTGTATCGGTACGAAACCCACAAATGTATAGGTTTCGTACCGGTACAGTATCGGTACTGTAGCGCTTCGCTGTAGTGTGGACAGATGAAGCGGTTCTGTATCGATACAAATATAATGCGCAAGCGCAATGAACCATTCCTACGTCTTCCGGGTTATTCATACAATACAATACGCACGCGTTTTCCAGCTGTAAATAAAACGTCAAAATGGCTCAAAACGACCGTGGAGCTACATGGAGCAAAGAAAGGGGGAGGGAGGGAGGGGGAAAGAGGGAGGAAGAAGAGGGGAAAAGGGAGAGAAAGGGAGGGGAAGAGAAGGGAAGAGGGAGAAAGTGAGGGGGGAGAAAGGGAGATTCGTTTTCTTTGTTTCTTTCTCAACTGCCTCGCGCATTTTATACGATTCGACTGAATAAATGACCACCAGAAATACAGACTGTACATTGACAACAAAAAGCACACACACGTTGTTTCATCCGCCATATTCTCGGAAGGAAGTTACTCGGTAACCACGGAAACATTTTGCGCACGCGCATTTCAACTACCGTGAAAGAAAACCGCAAACATTTCTCGCTAGTGTGGACAGATGCACTAAACTGTACCGGTATACTTTGTATCGATACAGTTATACCACTATCGTACCGGTATAAGTGTGAACACAGCATAAAATGTGTAGTCGGGGATGGAAGCAATTCAACACCATCTACATGTTTGCCGTGCTTTGATTTTCTTTTATTGACCAGGAAAATAATAGGTGTATATTGGGGAAAGGTATTCGATGTAAAAACTGCTCTGGGTGTTGCCAGGTTTCCAATGCCGAAACAACTTTTTACTGCTTTGCTGCGCCTCCCACAGAGCGATGCAGATAGTGAGAGGGCTTTTTCATTGGTTAGGAAAATTCATCCTGAGGACAGAAAAAATACGGCTGCAGACACATGAACTGCATATCTGCAAATTAAAATGAAGTGTGATGAGGAGCTACAACTGCGACCCAAGCAGTGAGATTATACGGTAGCTCGTGCCAAATCTGCAACATCTTTGTACAGCAAAGACCACTCCAAAAAGGAATAAGATTTAAATTCGTTATAAATTACTGGGAAGATTTTCAATTTTGGCGGCACGGTGGTGTAGTGGTTAGCGCTGTCGCCTCACAGCAAGAAGGTCCTGGGTTCGAGCCCCGGGGCCGGCGAGGGCCCTTCTGTGTGGAGTTTGCATGTTCTCCCCGTGTCCGCGTGGGTTTCCTCCGGGTGCTCCGGTTTCCCCCACAGTCCAAAGACATGCAGGTTAGGTTAACTGGTGACTCTAAATTGAGCGTAGGTGTGAATGTGAGTGTGAATGGTTGTCTGTGTCTATGTGTCAGCCCTGTGATGACCTGGCGACTTGTCCAGGGTGTACCCCGCCTTTCGCCCGTAGTCAGCTGGGATAGGCTCCAGCTTGCCTGCGACCCTGTAGAAGGATAAAGCGGCTAGAGATAATGAGATGAGATGAGATGAGATTTTCAATTTTACTTCATAATTTATGAATATTTTCACTTCTCCTTGTTTACGTGGTTCGGTCATCTTTAGTTGGATCGAACACTGCTTGTGGTGTCGACACTTTTTTCTCAAATGGAACTTTTACTAACCTTCATTTCCTGTTTGACATGATTATATATAATTTATTACATCTAACCTACTATTTTAATGAACACGCCTACTTACAGTGGTGCTTGAAAGTTTGTGAACCCTTTAGAATTTTCTATATTTCTGCATAAATATGACCTAAAACATCATCAGATTTTCACACAAGTCCTAAAAGTAGATAAAGAGAACCCAGTTAAACAAATGAGACAAAAATATACTTGGTCATTTATTTATTGAGGAAAATGATCCAATATTACATATCTGTGAGTGGCAAAAGTATGTGACCCTTTGCTTTCAGTATCTGGTGTGACCCCCTTGTGCAGCAATAACTGCAACTAAACGTTTGCGGTAACTGTTGATCAGTCCTGCACACCGGCTTGGAGGAATTTTAGCCCGTTCCTCCGTACAGAACAGCTTCAACTCTGGGATGTTGGTGGGTTTCCTCACATGAACTGCTCACTTCAGGTCCTTCCACAACATTTCCATTGGATTAAGGTCAGGACTTTTACTTGGCCATTCCAAAACATTCACTTTATTCTTCTTTAACCATTCTTTGGTAGAACGACTTGTGTGCTTAGGGTCGTTGTCTTGCTGCATGACCCACCTTCTCTTGAGATTCAGTTCATGGACAGATGTCCTGACATTTTCCTTTAGAATTCGCTGGTATAATTCAGAATTCATTGTTCCATCAATGATGGCAAGCCGTCCTGGCCCAGATGCAGCAAAACAGGCCCAAACCATGATACTACCACCACCACGTTTCACAGATGGGATAAGGTTCTTATGCTGGAATGCAGTGTTTTCCTTTCTCCAAACATAACGCTTCTCATTTAAACCAAAAAGTTCTATTTTGGTCTCATCCATCCACAAAACATTTTTCCAATAGCCTTCTGGCTTGTCCACGTGATCTTTAGCAAACTGCAGACGAGCAGCAATGTTCTTTTTGGAGAGCAGTGGCTTTCTCCTTGCAACTCTATCATGCACACCACTGTTGTTCAGTGTTCTCCTGATGGTGGATTCATGAACATTAGCCAATGTGAGAGAGGCCTTCAGTTGCTTAGAAGTTACCCTGGGGTCCTTTGTGACCTTGCAGACTATTACACGTCTTGCTCTTGGAGTGATCTTTGTCGGTCGACCACTCCTAGGGAGAGTAACAATGGTCTTGAATTTCCTCCATTTGTACACAATCTGTCTGACTGTGGATTGGTGGAGTCCAAACTCTTTAGAGATGGTTTTGTAACCTTTTCCAACCTGATGAGCACCGACAACACTTTTTCTGAGGTCCTCAGAAATCTCCTTTGTTCGTGCCATGATACACTTCCACAAACGTGTTGTGAAGATCAGACTTTGATAGATCCCTGTTCTTTAAATAAAACAGGGTGCCCACTCACACCTGATTGTCATCCCATTGATTGAAAACACCTGACTCTAATTTCACCTTCAAATTAACGGCTAATCCTAGAGGTTCACATACTTTTGCCACTCACAGATATGTAATATTGGATCATCTCATCTCATTATCTGTAGCCGCTTTATCCTGTTCTACAGGGTCGCAGGCAAGCTGGAGCCTATCCCAGCTGACTACGGGCGAAAGGCGGGGTACACCCTGGACAAGTCGCCAGGTCATCACAGGGCTGACACATAGACACAGACAACCATTCACACTCACATTCACACCTACGCTCAATTTAGAGTCACCAGTTAACCTAACCTGCATGTCTTTGGACTGTGGGGGAAACCGGAGCACCCGGAGGAAACCCACGCAGACACGGGGAGAACATGCAAACTCCGCACAGAAAGGCCCTCACCGGCCACGGGGCTCGAACCCGGACCTTCTTGCTGTGAGGCGACGGCGCTAACCACTACACCACCGTGCCGCCCTAATATTGGATCATTTTCCTCAATAAATAAATGATCAAGTATAATATTTTTGTCTCATTTGTTTAACTGGGTTCTCTTTATCTACTTTTAGGACTTGTGTGAAAATCTGACAATGTTTTAGGTCATATTTATGCAGAAATATAGAAAATTCTAAAGGGTTCACAAACTTTCAAGCACCACTGTAGTACTGCTGTTATATTTCCAGTAATTTTCTTTGGTGGAATGTAATATTGTCAGTGATGTCAATACGTGTCAAATAGAACTTTGTGTAATTTTTATGAACTATTTAATATTAATACATTTTATTTGCAAAATTTACATCAATAATTCTGGTATTACTGATACAATGTATATTAAATAATTAAGTTTATAGTTCAGTCATTCTCTTTAGTAGATAATTGATTACTTGACTGGACATATAGTCCTTTTTAATTCAGTTGTTTTCTCTGGGATCTAAAATTTCTTTTTATTCAGTCCATGCTTATTTGAACTTGATGCAGTATGATAAATATGCCTATTACAATAGGAGTGTATAATGTGGAATAAAACAATCGGTGCTTTGGATGATATATTGGAATTTTTTTCTCATGTATCAGGGCTCAAGGGAAAAGTACAGATTTTGTAAGGGCATGGGTAACTAAAGGTTGGCATGTATGGTCAGAGTTGTGAAGGAACATTGCTTTGGCTCTGTTTAAATTTCCTCATGTTCATGTTCAGAGGCCAGGATTTCCTGAACAACATGATGGAATGTGATGACGTATTAAAGGTGACACCTTTATTATACCCCTTTCCCACAAGTCGACACACTTCCCCGAGATCTTAATGAAATGTCTGTGATGGTTTGAAAGTTAAATTTCAAATATCAGATGCTGATATTTGCTCATTTTTTATGGAATCAATTTTGTGCCAAAATGTTCATACCATACTTTTGAAATATCAAACAAAAACGACAAATCAAAATACAAAAAAAGAAAAAAAAGTCAATTTTTTTTAGACTGGCAAACAAATTATTCGTGTAATCGTGCAAAATATCAGTCTATTACTCTTCAGAAACCTTTTATTTTTGTTCCGCGTCTTTCTCAGTTTTGTTTGACGTAATTTATTTTGGTTGCGATTCCAGCTTTCTCGTTTGCGCTCCCTGACTTTTTGCTTGCAGTTTTGGCACAAACTTCACGTGTGGGCGGGCTGTCCAGGAATGCATTCCCATTGGCTAACTTGTGTTTGACTGACAGCTACGCTCAGCCATTCCCCCGGAGGCTGTTGCGGCCATTTCCTACTCGGATTCTGGCGGACTGTTTGACGAGTGAGCGATCCATTGACGGTAAACAAGGATCGAATGGACTTCAGTGGCGACTATGATATTGAATTAATTCAATAAAGTGTAAATTCAATATCATAGTCGCCACTGAAGTCCATTCGATCCTTGTTTACCGTCAATGGATCGCTCACTCGTCAAACAGTCCGCCAGAATCCGAGTAGGGAATGGCTGAGCGTAGCTGTCAGTCAAACACAAGTTAGCCAATGGGAATGCATTCCTGGACAGCCCACCCACACGTGAAGTTTGTACCAAAACTGCAAGCAAAAAGTCAGGGAGCGCAAACGAGAAAGCTGGAATCGCAACCAAAATAAATTATGTCAAACAAAACTGAGAAAGACGCGGAACAAAAATAAAAGGTTTCTGAAGAGTAATAGACTGATATTTTGCACGATTACACGAATAATGTTTGCCAGTCTAAAAAAAAATTGACTTTTTTTTCTTTTTTTGTATTTTGATTTGTCGTTTTTGTTTGATATTTCAAAAGTATTGGATGAACATTTTGGCACAAGATTGATTCCATAATTTTTCAGCACATGGGATCAGAATGAAATCGCTTCTAATTTGAGGTAAAATTTCACCTGTTCTTAAGATCACATGCTGCACTGAGTTATGACATTTTACTTATAAACATACGTAACGTCTTACGATCGTTTATATCTGACTATAGCGTCACCCTAGGCCATATGCAAATGTATATGTTGT
The DNA here is from genome assembly GCF_027579695.1 of Neoarius graeffei. Classification (NCBI taxonomy): domain Eukaryota; kingdom Metazoa; phylum Chordata; class Actinopteri; order Siluriformes; family Ariidae; genus Neoarius; species Neoarius graeffei. Next base: position 5,660,784 of record NC_083582.1, on the reverse strand, counting down.
AGCAACCAATTACCATTAAGAATTTTATACTTCCTTGTTAAACTACACTACATGCAGTAATTTATCAAATATTATTCCACTCATGTGTCCATAAGGCTGATGAGCAGGTGCCATGGCGTGGCGTCCGTCGTCAACAATTCAGTTAAATCGTATCTCCTCCGTCGATTCTCTACAGATTTCTGATCCAATTGTTTTGTTTGTGTTGTTTCGGTCAAAATACCATGAAGGTAAAGCACCACAGCTCCGCCTCCCCCGTCTAAAAACGGCTGAGTTGATGAACGGACTGTTCCTTTAAACGATAATGAGCCACTGCTCGCCCTGCCCCCATTTTCCAACAGCCAATAAGGCTTCATGAATATTCATTCAGTTTGCACTCAAGTCATGAGTGGAGATCCTCACATGAGGGGGCGGTATTATTCTAATGACCTCCACTTGTGACATCACAAGTGGAGCCGAATCTGAAGCCTCTTTTCTGAAAGAGGTCAAACAAAAGAAACTGACTGTGCGTCTTATTTCAGAGTTTGTGGCTTGGTAGACTCCAGATACCCAACTGTATGTGCACAAGCAGTCCGCTTTAAGTTAAATTTTAACAAAATACACGATATTTTTTGAGTAACTAAACAATGAAATCAGTTAAAATCATTAATACTGTCACGTTACTGTAACCTCAGCAGTAAAACATGATAGAACTTGTTTGAATTATTGATAATTCATATCTATCATGAGGTCTTAGCATGTGAGAGTTAAACGTAAATTTTGCTAAGCAAGCTAAATCATTCTTTCAGAGTCATCTAAAAGCATCATCTTTAGAACTCCTTAAAATGACTCAGAAAGGGCAGACACACAGTCAGGAAAAGAAAATCACAAAAGGAGGAACATACAAGCCGAAGTGACGCAGATGATAAAAGCTCTGAACCCAGAGACCTTCAGTAAGCACACTGAGGAACGGTTAATATGCAGATGACGAGACCAAACCCTTTCCCGAGTGTGAGATATGTCTGAACCTGGCTTTCTCATGGAAGGAGGGAGCCAGTTTTTGGAAAACGAAACACGAAAACCTGCAAGTCATAAAACCACACAAGGCAGGTTTGTGCAGATTAGAACAGCAATCCAAGCTGAGAAGGAAGAAAACTTTGCTCAAGAAGCAAGCGATTAAACTTAACATTAAACTGCTTAACATCTCCAGAGGGTCGTAATTTAGGTACGGTAGAAGGGGTTCAGGTGTTTGGGAAACTCTGACTAATGCTGGGATTAGACCACAATATATTTTTGTCATTCGTGATGGTCACTGTGTCAGATTAGACGATCACAGATTAATCACAGTGCCGTGAATTCTTGCCGTGTCTGAGTCGGGAGTCTGGTAACACTACAAGCTTGACTCCAACCAAACATTGTTCATGTCCTTGCCTGGCGTCAGGGTGGGGTGTGTGTCAAGAAATCATCAATCATGGCTATCAAGGAACACGTCATAGGAGTCGTCGAACTAGGTGAGAAAATATAAACGATTCTGACCTGCCGGACTTTTTGTCAAAGGACCACATCGCTGTTCTTCAGTTATGTCACACTACAAGGCCTGTACCGTACGTCGTTCCTGACGTTTATATTCAAATGTTGAGCAAAATCATGTTAACATCAGGCTGAATTTGTGTCATCTGATCCCGGGATTAGACTGAGAGTTTCAAGGTTCAAGTTTATTGCTCATGCACGCCAAATTTCAGGGACAGTTGTGCATTGAAATGCTTGTTGTGAGAATCAGGTTCTTTCCAGCTGGACAATACAAAGTACACTGCAACCGCGCTATAACAAACTAAGTTTGTGTCCTCTGTCTCTAACGACAATGAGTCAGAGTCTTCAAAAAAAAAACTTCCACCACTGTGCATCCACACGTTAGAGTACCATTAGGATTAATTACAGTACCATGCACCTGTTCCGGATTAGAGTGCAATCACAGCACGCTTATAAACCCTTTCTAAACACACAGACTTGGTGAAGTATACATGCCATACCGAGTGTCTCACATTACCAAGCCTTATATCTGTGTATTGCCTTTCTGGTTTTGACTTTGTTTTCTGTATTTGGACTCCACCTTTCTGTTTGTGCCTCGTGTGACCGCTGCCCGTTTCACGACCCTGCCTTGCCTTGTCTTACGTTTCTGTCCTGTTTGTAAATAAACACTCTTCCTACAATTACATCAGTCATTCCCCTGCTTACACACACACTCAGTGCGTTTACATGCACATCCAAATCGAGCTACTGTCGGTAATCGAGCTAAGGGTCCCAGCAGGGGTGCCAGAGAAATCCAATCCTACATGCACAGAAGGAAATCGAGCTATTGTGTGAGGTACATTGTGCACCCAAGCCACAGGTGGCGCTACACGCCCCATCGTGTTGGTACACTTCCGGTTGTCGTCATGAAGAAGAGGTATTCAAGAGTATAAACAAAGTTATCAGTCCGTGTTCACAAGAAGAACGACGACGAGGTATATATATATATATATATATATATATATATATATATATATATATTCAACTTCTTAAGCTGAATGAGCATGAACTCTATCTCCTCATTGCTCCAGAAGTGCACGTTTCTACTACTGTTGTCATGCCGACCGAGGCTGTTGTGCTTCCCGCTTGTGGTCTCGTCACTTCCAGAAGGGGCAGTGCTGAAGTAAGTAGCTCGACTACGTAGCTCGATAGGGTTTACATGCACTAAGTAGCTCGGCTACAATCGCATAATCTAGGTCGCGTAGCTCGATTACGAGAAATCCAGTTCGGTTCGATTTCAGCCGAGCTAAGGTGTTTCCATGGCATTTAGAACTTCAATTTCAGTCGAGGTATGGCAGAAATTCGATTTTCTCTATGTGCATGTAAATGCACTGACTGAGCTGTGCGCTCCTCTTCCCCCCAGAGACAAACAATAAATAATCAAGTCCGCAGTCGAGTTAACAATACGTGTTAACGCCATAAAACAAAGGTTTAATGAGCCTCGCTTAAGTGTTGATCACTAACAATCATCGAGAATGGTGATCAAAGGATCGATAAAAGAATGAAATGACTGCTGATACCGTTAAACTTAACACCTAGTTAAAGTGCACTGGTGGTGTTTTTATACCCCCTACCCAGCCCCGCCCAGCCCTGCGGCGCAACATAAATGACATCGGTGATTTGTGACACATGAATGAACTAAATGGTGAAGATTTAAAAAACAGAGCGAGTCAGTGTGTGGACATCGTCAACGAACGATACGCTGGTAAACTCCGTCATTTCCATAACAGATGAAGAAATCAATTATCGCCTCCGTTCGTGATCCTTTAACTCAGTCAGTGAACTGCGATAGTGACTCGGAAGGAGAAATTCGTGATCAGGAGAATGTGCTGAAATTTTCACAGAATGTAACGTGAGTGTTTGGTGTGACAAGTGAGTCCATTTCAGTATTACGAACTTTTCAGTAATTAACTGTTTGGACGCCACCCAAGGAGTTCATTATAGTGGAGTTGCGGTGTATATACCTAAGAAGATGTGATGGAAGGAGAAGAAGAAAGAGAAGGAAAGACAGGGACAAGAAGAGGAAAACTTCTCATTCTTTATACTATTAGCAAGTTGATTTTGAATTAACTGCATTAGCTAGCTTGGATTGTGTGGCCTCGCAGAGGTGAAGAGTGAGATTTGTTTCGTTTCTGTCCAGCGGTAAGCGACGAACGTTTTTGTTTTCATTGAACGACAGCAGATTATCATTAGAAACAACATTCTGGAACATAAGAGCTGTTACTTTCGCTCACTTAGGAGGTATTTTGTCTCCCCTAGCCAGGGCTTGCAGCTAGCGATAAACTCCTTGTGCTGACGTTCATGTTGAAGACGTTTCGATCAGTATTGTGTAATATGTATTGTATTACAGACAGATGCTCCAGTTCCTCCTTTTGAGATATTTATTTCCTCACAGTTTGCCTTCATTTGAGTGCCATCACTCGATCGCTGCCTAGTCATTAGCAATGATAACATCACATAGCATCGCCTGTTGTGTATCGGGGACATTTTAACTCAAGTCCAGTCTAGTCTAATTAAAATAATATTTGGTGTAAACTGAAGGCAGAAGACGTGGTTGTTTATACATTGTCCTCTCAATCACTGACGCAAACATTAGCATACAAAAGAAAGCACAACAAACCCTGAACAAGCGTTTAGAACTGTAGTTCTATCAACAAATTTACAGAAATAGAAGATAATGATGGTGTTTGGAGGTTGATGCGTGTTCGTACCTCTACATAGGTCCTGTCCTCTGTCGGGTAGCTGACGTAAGGGGAGTATGAAAGCATGTCGGGCCTGTCGATGTTATAGATGGCCTTGATCTTAGGAAGAGCCGCGAGGTCTTTATAATCCAGGAACTCATCGCCCAGCTTTGCCTGTGGACATCACATTACATCTCATCACATATCAGATTTTAGATATTGTAAAACAGGGCAGGAATTTCACGAGGAATTTGGCCTTGTGCCCTTGGAAAAAAAAATATCTGCCGTAAGGCCACAGTGGCCTTGATGCCCTGCGGTTTTGTAGTCTGCCTCGTGACTGCCAATAGGCTTTAACATCACCTGCGTCTACTGAGAAAAAAATACATCTTTTGATGGCATTCTGGATTCTTATTGGGCAACTCATCAGTGGTGGATCAGACTCGAGCCTGGCATGAACCGCTCCGACGTGCTATAATGACACCAATCTATCACCAGCCAACCAGGAGACTTAATCAAACGCATCCCCCGCCCACTCGTGTCCGCGTCTGAGACATTGAATTTTCACAGAAGGAGGGAAGAAGTTGACTGAGGTAAGACTGTGTGATAAATTAACGAACGAATAAGAGAGGAATTTCAACATATAGGGCTTAAGTTTGTTAGCGTTAAATAAGCATTGCTTGTACAGTAACGTTATGTCGTTACAACGTTGACCCACTTTTAACGTGCCGAATACCGACTGTAGCCGCTAACAAATGCTAATTAGCTTGCTGTCAAAAGTGCAAAGACCTTAAATTGCTCTGTGTAAATTAGAAAATGGCGCAACTTCCTCTGTAGCCGTCAACGGACAAGCACAGACTTGTCTTGAGTTTTGAGCCAATCACAGCAGGGCAGCACTGCGGCCTGAGGTAAAACATGATAGTTTAAGTTTGTTTAAATTACAAAAATGAGTAACCCAATGACTGTCTCATATACTCTTCATATACTCACACTGTTTAAGTAATGCAGTAAAACTAATCTTTAAAAGTGGAATTTACTCAAACTGTTTGCGTAGAACTAACTTTGGGGTTAACAGTGTAATAGTGTTGCAGTGTTCTGCAAATTTGCAATTTAATATTTCACATCTTGAGACATGAAAGTGCTGTTTTAAAAAATAAAAGGTCAGAAATGGGGCGGCACGGTGGTGTAGTGGTTAGCGCTGCCGCCTCACAGCAAGAAGGTCCGGGTTCGAGCCCCGTGGCCGGCGAGGGCCTTTCTGTGTGGAGTTTGCATGTTCTCCCCGTGTCCGCGTGGGTTTCCTCCGGGTGCTCCGGTTTCCCCCACAGTCCAAAGACATGCAGGTTAGGTTAACTGGTGACTCTAAATTGAGCGTAGGTGTGAATGTGAGTGTGAATGGTTGTCTGTGTCTATGTGTCAGCCCTGTGATGACCTGGCGACTTGTCCAGGGTGAACCCCGCCTTTCGCCCGTAGTCAGCTGGGATAGGCTCCAGCTTGCCTGCGACCCTGTAGAACAGGATAAAGCGGCTACAGATAATGAGATGAGATGAAAAGGTCAGAAATGTTTTCTTTGTCATCTATTTGGTTCATTTTATTTCCTCAATAATTTTCCTTGATTGAGAAATCGGTCTGGGCTCTTATCGGTTAATCAGTAGCCTGCATGCTAGTATATGTTCCATTTACAGTCAAACATTTTGATGGACTCCAGGCTCAATTTTGATTAATCAAAAATCTGCGTAGTAGTACAGTCTGAAGATGCTCTTGCACATTCGGTGTCAGTTGAACAAAAATTATGGGAGGATATAGGTTTAGGCCACACCAATTCGATTAGTTGGTTCTCGGAATCGCCGCTTGAAGAAAATGCAAAATGAAAAAAATAAATAAAATCGAAATCAAACTCCCACCAACAGAAAAACATCGTGGCTGATGGTTCAAAATACTGACGACTGCAGGTTGAGGTCACGTGACATCGAAAACCAATCAAATCGCCCCTTTCACTTTAGATAAAGACTTGTGGAAGAAGCATGCCTGTGGAGGGGAATCCTGCAAAGCCTGTGTTTGTGATTGTTAGGATATTCAGCGAACAGAAGCGTAAAATCTTTGACAGGTGTGTCGAAATTCAAGAGGGGGAAAACTTTGCACAGTTGTACTCAAGATGCCGTGAGCTTGTTACCCTGCGATGTGCCAACTTGGAAAACAACTCTGTGGAGGTGGGTTTGATTTATATATTTCATTGATTGATGTGAGGGGCGAACAAAAAATCATTCGAAGTATTTAGCCATCAGAAGTAGCTACTCCTGGTCAAATCTTTTTTTTTTCTGTGCATTGTAGATGTTCAATTGACTGTAATTCAATCGTTTATTTAGCCTATCTGTTTACTGGTTTGCCTGATAAAAGACGTGCAGCCAGAGCTAGCCCCGCTGACAAGGACAATACATGACATAAATTTACTGTAGGCCTACTGGGTTTATTCCCTTGTTCATTTTTTCTGGGTAGCATCCCTCTTGAGCAGGACTGCCGACTGTTATGTAGTGAGTGTGAGACACACGCGTATGACTGCCCCCTATTTCCACCGCTAATTTTACCATCAGAGCATTTTTTAATTTTATTTCGCTCGTTCGCTTCATATTTTTCCTGAAAAAATCCGAGAACCAACTAATTAAATTGGTGTGGCCTTAATAAGTTTTACAATTTTTGAAGTGAGTGATGGATTGATAAGTTTAGATGTGTTCAATATTTTCTTATCTTCAGACATAATAGTGTAGATGTTTCTTTACCTGCTCGATAGTTTCGACTGAGACTCCAATCTTCCTCAGAAGAGTCATCTCATCTCATCTCATCTCATCTCATCATCTCTAGCCGCTTTATCCTTCTACAGGGTCGCAGGCAAGCTGGATCCTATCCCAGCTGACTACGGGTGAAAGGCGGGGTACACCCTGGACAAGTCGCCAGGTCATCACAGGGCCGACACATAGACACAGACAACCATTCACACTCACATTCACACCTACGCTCAATTTAGAGTCACCAGTTAACCTAACCTGCATGTCTTTGGACTGTGGGGGAAACCGGAGCACCCGGAGGAAACCCACGCGGACACGGGGAGAACATGCAAACTCCACACAGAAAGGCCCTCGCCGGCCACGGGGCTCGAACCCAGGACCTTCTTGCTGTGAGGCGACAGCGCTAACCACTACACCACCGTGCCGCCCAAATTCATTATAGACATGAACTTAAAATCATTGTTTTATTTTATAGCCTTGGTGCCCTGGCTTTTGGCCTTCGTGCCCTCAAAAAATTGACAGCACAAAAGGCCAAGTGGCCTCGCCCCTAAAATGACGAAATTCCAGGCCTTTTGTAAAAACTGTTAAAACGCACTTTGGTTCTTTGCTGCCATCTGGTGACATCATCACATATCAGATTTTAGATATTGTAAAAACTGTTAAAATACAATCTTAGTTTTTTCTGCCACCTGGTGGCGACATCACGTATCAGATTTTAGATATTGTAAAAACTGTTAAAATACAATCTTAGTTTTTGCTGCCACCTGGTGGCGACATCACGTATCAGATTTTAGATATTGTAAAAACTTTTAAAATATGCTCTGACTATTTGCTGCCATCTGGTGGTGACATCACATATCAGCTTTTCGACGCTGTACAAACTGTTAAAATACAATCTGACTCTTTGCTGCCACCTGGTGGTGAACGGTGGAAAGTGTTTTAAAGAAACTCGAATAAAGAAAAGCCTCAAATAAGTGTAAGTGTGACGTACATAGATAACTCTGCTTGGAGATCCAGATGCACTGGAGGCAGGAACTGACGTGATGCTCTCAGAGGAAGTCCTGGTCACCTGGAGAGAGAAAAAGTCACTGGTCAGCGAGTTATTTTTCTCGACCGTATCGCTTAAAAGAAGCAGCTAATCCTAAAGGGATAAAGCAATAATTACATAATGTATAATATCATCATTATATTATATATCTCCTGACTCACTTCTCTTTTATACAGGAAGAGGACTTGAAAAAATAAATGTCATAACTTAATATCCCCAGACCGTATGATGGAAGAGAATATAAGTATACGCAGGTAAAATAATAATAAAGTTAAATCATCATTTTCATAATAATTAAGCATTCCTAGTGTTCTGGTGAACACGACTCCAGAGTTTAAATATCCAGCGCAACGGATATTTTATAATCACAACACAGCTGAAAAGCCAATAACATGGATGTAAAAGTGGGTCACTCCATCTGAAATCATTTTTGGCGCGAGAGACGAGACCACTCGCTCATAGTGTGAAGTCACACACACGAAGCCGTCAGGAACGCAAATGATCTCACGCTGGAACAAAGCCGTAACGAATAGTACATTAGTATGGCATTAAAGGCACCACGTCACTGAAAATACACAACAGCACGAGTGCAGTGAAAGCCGTGAGTCCCTGATCACATGATCATAACTGGGCGGGCAGGCAGGCTGGGCAGGGGGCAGGGGTGGGAGGTCAGGGGGTGTAAGGTGTAAGCACACGGTGGCCCAGCAGAGTGCGCACTACAGCTGAAAGCGGGCTGGGAGGTAAACCCATGCAGGGAAAGAGGAGGTGCATGTCACAAACCTGCTCAGGTACATTCAGAATCCTGTCATTGAGCTGTATCCGCACCTGTTTCTGCAGGAAGAGGGGGGTTACAATACAACGGGGTCACAGCTCGACTAGCACTTTATCGCTATCAGTTCTCCTGAGGCCCTGGTCCTGCTCACTGAGGCACCAAGTTAACACTTACGGTCATTACGGAGGGGGAAAAGGGCTGCTGTAGTCGAGAGAAGTCGGAGTGTTGTTGATCCTACCTTACTTTTCTCCTCCATTCGAGCCGCCTGTCTGCACGCAGGATGCCAGATGGAAGAACCTGAACAAGACAGATGGATAAGGACGGAGAATACAGGACAGTTGGTATGGAAGTCGTATTCACCGCTCTTAAATGGTTCCCACCTGTGGCCTGTTTATCATTCGTATATAACAATGAGTCAAATGAAATCATTTTGTTTATTATTTGTTTGTTTTTTCATTTCCGTTTCTGTTTGAGAGTATGCTGTGCACATTTTGGCCCCCGCTTCTCACCGCAGCTTTTTGCTTTTCTTTTTATCTTTGTAACCAGCAAGTGGCCTAGTGGTTAGCGTGTCCGCCTCTCGATTGGGAGATCGTGAGTTCTACTCACGGTCAGGTCCATCATAAAAATGGTGCCTTCTGGCAAGGCACACTGCAATACAGATGTGAGTGGGGATTCAAACTCTTGTGGTTACCAGAGGACACGCCTACTGTAACCCTAGCTATGTAATATAGGTGAGAGGCTGAGGGCTACGAAACGGAGATCAGCTCCGCCATGAATGGTGCGGGAAGGACTTTGACTTTTATCTTTGTATGGTTTGATGTTTGAGTGTTTTGTCCACCGGTTGTGGTGTAGCTCCAGACCCAGTTTTGGGTGTCGGTTTCCTTCAGGACTTGGGCCGCCGTGGGTGATGCTTGTGCTCCTCATGATGGACTGCAGTAAGCTCGTTGCTCTCTTTAACGTTGCGGTTGTCCAGCGCTCTGTGCGGCGGCGCTTCTGTGCTTGGCGCGGTATTCCGGGTGGTGTTGCCTGGTGGCGTCGCAGCGGCGGCTGCGTAACTGTAAAATATTAATTTTTGGGGGGATTTTTTTTTTTAACAAATGAATTTATTAAATTAAATTATTATTATTTTATTTATAAAATTAATTTACTATAATTTATTAAATGTAATTTTTTAACTAACTAATATTTATTAAATTAAATTACATTTAATTCAACCAACCAACCAATTAGTTGGCTGAATTAATAAAATTAAATAAATTTCATTATGTTAAATTAAATAATTGCTCAATCAATCAATTGCTTGGTTAATTAATTAATTTCAGACTTTAACGCTTTGTAGTGATTTAGATCTCCTAAACTGCAAACTGATAATATTTTTTACTGTTTTTTTTAAATTCATTTTAAAATATTTATTAAAAAGTTGTGATTGGACACAGCTGACTTGGTTTTTAAATTTGTGGTTAAATTTTGCAAAAAAGTTTTTTTTTTTTTTTTAATTCCTGTTTTATCCAACGTTAAATAGTTTAATATTTTTAGACACTTCTATTTTCCTGGCACTTTATTAACAAACCTTTTATCCACCTACGAAACTCTGTGTATCAGAAATATCTTCAAATCTCCTGTTAGAAAGCTGTAAGATAAAAACGCAGGGCTCCTAAAAGCTGAAACTAAACACATCGGTGCAGGAAATGAAACGCTTCCTCCAGCTATCAGCGGCGGGAATAAGACGTGTCGTGGCTCGTCGCGGCTGTCGGAGGTTTTCTTTCTTCATTACTCAGATTAATGAGATTATGATCAGCAGGTTAAAGATGATGAAGCTCCACAGACTGGAGGAAATATTTTACAGGAATTAAACAGTGATTTATTTTAAAGATCATCGTGAATAATACTCTACCACACGAGCACACGTGGGCATGTCTGTGGGCGTGTGTGTTACCTTGCAGGTACATTTCCTCCCCTTCTCCGAACATCTGCTCACAGCGCACACATCTGGCACATGTCGGATGGTACTGTTTATCTCCAGCCTGCAACACACAACGCACATGCAGTGTCAGGAATAAAACACCGTGTGTCATTCTTTTAGAGGAAAATAATCAACGACGGAGTGGTGGGATGAAGCCGAGTCACTGTCACCACCTGGATGTTGATTATTTTCCGATCGCTGCCCGGTCCCAAAGTGTTTTATTCCTCTTATACTACAAGCTTTATTCGTTAAAGAATGATATGCTACTTTAGACATTTTATTTATTTCTAGTGATCTTTAATGGGGTGGCACGGTGGTGTAGTGGTCAGCGCTGTCGCCTCACAGCAAGAAGGTCCGGGTTCGAGCCCCGTGGCCGACGAGGGCCTTTCTGTGTGGAGTTTGCATGTTCTCCCCGTGTCCGCGTGGGTTTCCTCCGGGTGCTCCAGTTTCCCCCACAGTCCAAAGACATGCAGGTTAGGTTAACTGGTGACTCTAAATTGACCGTAGGTGTGAATGTGAGTGTGAATGGTTGTCTGTGTCTATGTGTCAGCCCTGTGATGACCTGACGACTTGTCCAGGGTGAACCCCGCCTTTCACCCGTAGTCAGCTGGGATAGGATCCAGTACAGGCGATTGCTCTAAGACAACGAGGGAGGCTCAGCCTCCTCTAAAAATGACGAACATCGTGTAGGATAAATTGCGCTAGGCTTATGTTATAGCCGACCTTATAACATTACTATTTCAGATCCAGAATCATAGAAATATATGTGCTCAACCCAACTACAGTGCGAAATCATTCCGTTATAACTTTCCCCAGTTCGCCTAAGCGCGATGCAGCCCAGCCTCAGGGGACTTCAATGGCATTTGGGAGCTCTGCGCTTTTCAATCTCAAAATACAAGACGATTATTGGACAAATACTGCGAAAACGCCCGCCCACTGGACTCCCAGCCTCACAGTGGGAGGGACATGGCAGTTTCCGCGAGGAGACTGGTGATTGGTGAAAGCGGCCGGATATTTTCTTTGATTGACAGCTCGTTTCAAATATAGACAGGCAGCGGTGAATCTCAGTTCAGTCCCATGCGGATTCGCAAGTGCTGTGGTGTATTGTAAGAGATCAGTTTACATTTCGATTTCATTCATTACATACGGTTTCTACCAGCATTTTTAGTTTGTATATATTTTCATTGTAAATAAAGTGTAAATATAGTGTTGTCAAGTTTGCTATCTTAGTTCCAGAAATGTCGTTTATTTGAGTGACTGAACTTGAACTTGAGGGGGCTAGTCAGCTAGCAAGAAAGCTGCGCACGGATGCCAAGCATTGCTGATTTAATTTTGGCGAAGCCATTTGCCAGTCTTCCTTTCGAGGAAAAAATTAAAATTAAAGAGCAGGGTAGACCAACGCCTCAAATTGACTTGGTGAAAAAGGTAGGGAATAATACTCGTTCCTTTCAGCTCTCCTGGTACGAGAAAGTGAATTGGCTAACAGCAAGTGACCCACATCAACAACAGTAAATAGGCTACTTTAGTAATATGTCATGGATGGACCAAAAATATAGAATCTATTTAAAATATTTATGCTGAGTATATTATATCGGAATATATATTTCTCTGGATATGAATTAAACACAGCTACAATTTGGAAAACATTTTTAAACAAAAACACAGCCGAGAATATTTCACACTACAGACCTGGATTAAAAGTGAAGGGTTATCAAAATTGTCAATAAAACATTTCTCAGTCAAAATAAGTAAAATATAGGGAAAGTGTCATTGAATGAAATGTGTGGCACCCAGCTCTATGTTTGGCTCCCCAAGGTCAGTGCTTGTGCCTATTCCAGAACACTCTGCTGTTACTGCTGAGGTTCCTGACAAAGAGCTGCTTTCAATAATGATCAATTTTTAAACAACATGCCACAATTTTAAAATATAAAATGTTAAAATATACCCCCCCCCCCCATCATGTATATTGGACAGTAGGCTAATGGGCCAAAAGAACCTGTTATTTCACAGTTTGTGACCCTGCCAACAATCAGCCAGATCAGAGGCAAGAGTATGGGCAAAATTGATGTGTTTTTTCTTTTTTCTTTTAAAATCTGGAAATATCGTAACCGACCAGCCTCCCCTGTTTGAAAGACTACCAGCCGCCACTGGGCTCCAGCTTGCCTGTGACCCTGTAGGACAGGATGAGCGGCTAGAGATAATGAGATGAGATGAGATCTTTAATGTCCATGGAAGAAGTTAGTTCCTGTTCTCATTTTGTTTTGAAGTTAATAAAACAAACAAATAAACAAAATGCACAAAAAAACTGCAAAGTGTAATCTCAAGTCAATCTTGAGCATGTCACAAAACTGTTCTAAAGCACTGACACTGGAGACTCCTTCCAAACTGAATTAACACTCCTTACAGAAAACATCAGCAAATCAAAGATTATTATATTTTAATTTGCTAAACAACATGTTCAGGACAAGTACAGGCCTTAAAGTTATCTCAGATCTTTGTTTTTGTATAAATCTGATATTTAAAACAGAAAAGGAATATCTGATCCTGATCCGATTTCCAGGTAAATACAGTTCCGATTGTTATGCAAAATTACAGACCACTCCCACCAGGGGGCGCTGTGAGACCAGCACGACATGACACTGGGCTTTGGTGTGTCACGTCACTCATTTTATAACGACTGATGCACCAGTAGGGTGAAATAAACTAATCTACATGACTGACGTGTCATATTCAGATCAATAATCTGAGCCAGATGTGTTTACTGTGGGTAAATAAACACAGACTGGGGGGACTGGATCATAGACATAAACATAGACGCCACCTTTTGCGTAGAATCATACGGTACGTCATCCTCGCTGCCATACTGGATGTGGCAAAGTGGAGATTCTTCAGCCGTCTCTGGTATAGTGTCTAGACAGTTGCCGAGAATAAAGATGCCTCATTCATGTGCTGTGTTTAACTGTACCAACAGGTTTACCGTCCAAACGAGATCACATGGGATTACCTTTCACAGGTGAGACTGGAAAAATACTTTTCATTGTATTTGGTCATTATAACGTAATTTTACGAACAGATTTTTCTGACTTTGTGGCTAATATGAAGTCTCGCGCATAATAGCCGCTCGCTGAAACCCGTCTCCAAACAACGAAGTATTTCCTTCGTAACTACGCTGATTGTTGTTAGTTGCTTAGCTAACTTTTCACACACTATGTAGGTTTCCCAAAAATAAAGCCATGAAAAAGCAGTGGGAGACAGCTGTGCAATGGGAAGGGTTTTCTGCTACTCCGTCATCCATGCTCTGCAGTGAACACTTCAGAATGGAGGATTTGGACAGAACAGGTCAGACAGTCAGGATCAGAGAGGGAGCTGTTCCTTCAGTCTTCAGTTTCCCAGCTCATCTCCACCGGGTAGGTGTAGAGTTATAAGCAGTGAGAATTAGAGAATACAGTGTCACACTATGATGAGCGTTTTTGAACGTATGATGAATGTTTTTAACCTTTCTGAATGTGAAGGAATCAGTGATGTATTTTGTTTTGGTATGACGTTAGAACCTGGCCGAACTCAGTTTGGCGCTCATTCAGGTCACTTTATCCAACGAGAGTAGGTCTGTGTGGTGACTCAATAAATAAAACAGTACATTTTTATTTTCATTCACTATTTCCAGTTTTTCCACTATTTCCATCATTTATCATATTCAGTCTTGTAGGTTGGTTATTGTGGCCTCAGGTTTTGGTAGCTTGCTACGGTATGCTGACTGATTAGCTTACCTGAGCTATCTATCGCGTATCTGTCGCTAGTTTGCAGTGTACAGGGTATTTCACACACTATTTATAACCATCACATTAAAAGTTATATATGTTGTTTTGATGCCTGTTTGTTTCCCAAATATGTGACCCCTCACCGAATCCAGGGACGCATGTCGGCCGAAACGAATCCGAGATAATCGCAAAAGAAGCTTTTTTTTTTCGAAATTTGTGATTTTTGTTTTTTTCCATCATGTGCAAGTTGAGATCTTGAAGAATGCAATCAGTATTTCAGATAATAGATTGTTTTGTTGGAAAAGCATACATTTTTTGTTGCAAATTGTCTCGTTTTTGTCAGGACTGTAGCCTGCTGAGGGGTGTGGGTAAATTACCATATGGGCCATTCACATGATGATTTAAGTCTTTTGGGGTTTTTTTCGCGAATCAGCTGTATGATACGAGCTGAGCTCGTGGCTACTTAAGCTGCATACAGGCGTGTGATTTCACTATGGAATGAGCAAGCTAAACAGAGCGCAGAGGAGCTGAAACACCGCGAAGCAAACAGACACACGGTATTTACATCGGAGATAACCATTTCTAGCAAAAAAAAACGCAACCAAAAGGAAGTGTTCTAGGACTACATATTCCATCGGAGGCATTGGTGTGTGCAAGGCGACGTTTCTCTTTCTGATGGGGTGAGTTTATTAATCTAAGGCTGTGTGGTTATTTTTGCATGTAACGGAGAGTGTTGTGGTTTGGTTACATGAAACTAGCGTTGTGTTAGTTGTGTCATCATCGTGCTATCTTTCTTTCTTACGGTGTGAGTAATTTTTCAACCACAAAACATTAAAGTATACTTTAGGACTTATTTTTGTACTTCATAATTGTTTTGGGCATACTTTACATGGAAGGAAAATTGACGTGGTGATCTTTGTTTACATGAAAGTAGCATTGTGCTAGTAGGGGGTAGGGCTTTCCTTAATGTCATGCAAATGAGCAGCATTATGTGCCCGCCCTACACCCAGAGGAACTGAGATGGAAAACTTTGAGGGCGATTTTCTCCCTTTTCTGTTTTAAGAAGTATACACTTTCAAAAGGCCACACATTCTTCAAATATTGTCAGATCTCCACATGGAAGGCATCATTGGAAAGCTTAGAAACTGTACTTTCTGAATCTGTCAATAACTCAAAATGCCCCCGGGCCGACACGTGTCCCTGGATAACGTTATCTGACACATATATACGTGTGTGTGTTAATGGGTGAATAAAAGGCATCGAGTTAAATATTATTGTAGAAAGGGGCTTTATGAAGTTCAGTCCATTTACTTGCATTGGTTTACGGGGAAGATTTGCCACATCCAATATGGCGGACACTCTGACGTATCCCAGCAACGGGGCCGCCAGCTCAATGCGGCATCTACATTATGTTTATATGTCTATGGACTGGATCATCTCCAAATCTGAAATAAAGGAACATATACAATAACGAACGAGTGCAATAACCCAAACCTGCACACCAATAATTAATCATCTCAGGCTTATTAGAGCTCGATGACAATCACTCATGAAGTCTGATCAGTGTTCTTCACGTAGAGCTGCTGATCATCTCACCGAACTCGGCGCAAGAAGAAAGATTTTAGGGGCAGCTGCGGTTCCATCTACCCCAATAAAATACCCCGATCTCCTGAGGAATAGCTTTCTGAATAATAAAACCACTCCGTACCAATAGATACAGCATGAGGCTTGTGGGGGGGAAAAAATGTAGCTTTAAAATCTCATAACATTCCTGACACGGCTGTGTGGTGGTGAAAGCCGTGGCCTAATGGTTAGAGAAGCAGATTTAGGACCAAAAGGTCGCTGGTTTGATTCCCTGGACCACCACGAATACCTGAAGTGCTCTTGAGCAAGGCACCAAACCCCCACCTGCTCTCCAGGCTGCTCTGAGTGCGATGTACGTCACTCTGGATAAGAGCATCTGATAAATGCCTGTAACGTGGTGTGATGAACGTTCAAGAGAAATTAAATCATTATCTTTACAAATCATTACCGGCCGTGACCTTTGACCTGTCCTGTGATTTCGTGACGATTCTTTGGACTGGAAAAATAAGTTCTGTCACAGATATACTGCTGGATATTAAAAACAAACGACTTTTAAGACAAAATGTATAATTCTAGAGTATTGTCATTACAAATCATTCATTTTGCGAAAAGTCAAAATGAACTTTAGAGATGTTTGTTTGATTCCCACCACTGTGTCACACCGAAAGGGGCCAAAAGCACATTATTATAAATATATACATCAATCACGTGTTGCACATCCATCCACCCATCCATTATCCGTAACCACTTATCCTGTGCAGGGTTGCGGGCGGGCTGGAGCCTATCCCAGCTGACTACGGGCGAAAGGCGGGGTACACCCTGGACAAGTCACCAGGTCATCACAGGGCTGACACATAGACACAGACAACCATTCACACTCACATTCACACCTACGCTCAATTTAGAGTCACCAGTTAACCTAACCTGCATGTCTTTGGACTGTGGGGGAAACCGGAGCACCCGGAGGAAACCCACGCGGACACGGGGAGAACATGCAAACTCCGCACAGAAAGGCCCTCGCCGGTCACGGGGCTCGAACCCGGACCTTCTTGCTGTGAGGCGACAGCGCTAACCACTACACCACCGTGCCGCCCCAGGTGTTGCACATTTGTCTTTCATTTTATTTTAAGGGTGCCAATACATTTAGACTTGACTAATGGTTAAATATCACGTTATCTTTTTTATAACTGTTGCAGCATGTGATCCGCCTCTCCCACAACGGGTTCAACTCACGGTCACATCTCTCTCTCTCGCTCTCTCTCTCTACCCATCTCTCTCTCTCCTCTCTCAGTCCTCTCTCCGTCTTCTCCCTCTCTGTCTCCCCACCCATCTCTCTCTCTCTCTCTCTCTCCTCTCTGTCCTGTCTCTCTCCCCACCCATCTCTCTCGCCTCTCAGTCCTCTCTCTCTCCTCACCCTGTCTTCTCCCTCTCTCTACCCACCCATCTCTCTCTCTCTCTGTCCTCTCTCTCTCCCCACCCATCTCTCTCTCTCTCTCTCTCTCCCCCACCCATCTCTCTCTCTCTCTCCCCACCCATCTCTCTCTCCTCTCTCAGTCCTCTCTGTCTCTCTCTCTCCCCACCCATCTCTCTCTCTCTCTCTCTCTCTCTCTGTCCTCTCTGTCTCTCTCTCCCCACCCATCTCTCTCTCCTCTCTCAGTCCTCTCTGTCTCTCTCTCTCTCTCTCCACCCATCTCTCTCTCCTCTCTCAGTCCTCTCTCTCTCTCCCCACCCATCTCTCTCTCCTCTCTGTCCTGTCTCTCTCTCTCCCCACCCATCTCTCTCTCTCTCAGTCCTCTCTCTCTCCCCACCCATCTTTCTCTCCTCTCTCAGTCCTCTCTGTCTCTCTCTCTCCCCACCCATCTCTCTCCTCTCTGTCCTCTCTCTCTGTCCTCTCTCTCTCTCTCCCCACCCATCTCTCTCTCTCAGTCCTCTCTGTCTCTCTCTCTCCCCACCCATCTCTCTCAGTCCTCTCTGTCTCTCTCTCTCCCCACCCATCTCTCTCCTCTCTCAGTCCTCTCTCTCTGTCCTCTCTCTCTCCCCACCCATCTCTCTCTCTCAGTCCTCTCTGTCTCTCTCTCTCCCCACCCATCTCTCTCAGTCCTCTCTGTCTCTCTCTCTCCCCATCCATCTCTCTCCTCTCTCAGTCCTCTCTCTCCCCACCCATCTCTCTCCTCCCTCAGTCCTCTCTCTCTGTCCTCTCTCTCTCTCTCCCCACCCATCTCTCTCTCCTCTCTCAGTCCTCTCTGTCTCTCTCTCCCCACCCATCTCTCTCCTCTCTCCCCACCCATCTCTCTCTCCCCACCCATGTCTCTCCTCTCTCAGTCCTCTCTCTCTGTCTTCTCTCTCTCCCTCACCCTCTGTTCTCTTTTTCTCTGTCCTGTCTTTCCCTCTCTGTCCTCTCTCTCTCTCTCCTCTCTCTCTCATATACCTATGAATAATTATAAGCATCTTCATCAGATTAGAAAAGATAAAAAGATGTTTTTTTTCTCTCTAAATGTCATGAACTTTCCAGCACACTCATGATTTCCAGCCATCACAGTTCAGTAAATGCGGAAAAATAACCGAGTGCTACACAAAACCAAGCCGGTTTTGTCCCTCAGTCCCTCCTTCCACAGTTCCATCACTCACAGGGACATGAAGGGTGCCATCCTTTCATACATTTAAATAAAAATCATCATCTGTACATTTACATATGGCTTTATTAATAATCACAGGCTTAAAAAAAGAGCGTTTGATGAAACAGATGTAATGGATCAGGTGGGAGAGGCTCGGGGGGGGGGGGGGGGGGGGGCTCGGACCCCTTAATCGCTGCATACAGACTGGATTTATGTTTGATCTTTGGAAAATATTATATAACTAAATATTCTTTAAATACTTATGAAAACAAACTGCAGATGTTTTTTCTCTTCACAGATGATTGAATGAAAAATGAAACTCAGGCAGGTGAGCGTCAGCTGTTCCATGTCACGTTGCGTAAGACTGTTCATCACGCTAAGTGTTTAATAAACAGCAGCAAATCAGTTCAGGAATAAAAATCAGAGCCTGAGTCGGGTCTTTATTCAGTGTTTACTGACAGATCATTTGGTTCTGTGTTGTAAAAAATTCAAGCAAACTGAACTTTGTCACGATCACTTGATATCGTTCTTCAAACTCAATTACAGATGAAAAATTGATGTTTTTAAACATACTTCATGAACAATTATGTTAATTAATCCTACATTTTACCAAAACACTCCAGTGAATGAACACGTCACGGTGTCATGATTAAAAGTTATTATTAAAATGATTTTAAAATTAAAAAAATATAAAATGTTTTGCATTATTTGTAATAACCGTCGTCATCACTGGACTTTCTACAAAAAAAATTAAACCTGTGTGAATTAAAAGAGCGTTCCTGAGGTTGTTGATATTTAATAAACTGTGCATTTAACTCATCTCATCTCATTATCTGTAGCCGCTTTATCCTGTTCTACAGGGTCGCGGGCAGGCTGGAGCCTATCCCAGCTGACTACGGGCGAAAGGCGGGGTTCACCCTGGACAAGTCGCCAGGTCATCACAGGGCTGACACATAGACACAGACAACCATTCACACTCACATTCACACCTACGCTCAATTTAGAGTCACCAGTTAACCTAACCTGCATGTCTTTGGACTGTGGGGGAAACCGGAGCACCCGGAGGAAACCCACGCGGACACGGGGAGAACATGCAAACTCCGCACAGAAAGGCCCTCGCCGGCCACGGGGCTCGAACCCGGACCTTCTTGCTGTGAGGCGACAGCGCTAACCACTACACCACCGTGCCGCCCTGTGCATTTAACTAGCAGACTAAATACTTTTTTTTAAAGTTAAATTTTATTTCTATAGCACTTTTAACATTCAACATTCTCACAAAGCAGCTTTACAGAAATCCGACTATAAATCTGTAAGGAACACGCCAGAGACGAGAACGGCGAAGAAAAACTAATTATGACTCAAGAACCCCTTATTTAGCGAATTCCTTATTATTTACTCTTCTGTTTATAAAGAGACTTAGATTATGTGGTGGTGTTTTTTTTTTTTTTCCAACAATAACGCGACACACACAGAGTTTCTGAGCGAGTGGACTGAGAGTGTCTTTGTGTCCCAGAGCTCTGAGCTTCACCCCCGCTGGGAATATAGTGTACCAGTGTGAGGAGACTGAATCGCAGCCTTTCTGTGACACACACACACACACACACACTACCGACACACAACACTCGCCCCCATCATGACCCGTCCACAGATCCATTTCTCTCATCATTTTTTCCTTCAGCAGTCACAGCTGTGTGTGATCTGAGCACGGACAGTGACATGTCGACTCTCCGTACCTCCAGAACTTTCCCTGTGATGTACTTCTTACAGTTCTCACACTGGATGCCAAACATGGCGTGGTAGTCCATCTCACAGTATGGAATTCCATCCCTGTACACACACACACACACACACACACACACGGGAGTTTTAACTGGAACTCATGTTCAAGGTGGGCGATACGACAAAAGTGTCACATCGTGATACTTGAGGATCACAACACACGATACACATTCAGTTTATCAAACAATACAGTGATTTTAGGAGACAAAAAAATCCATTTCCATTTAAAAACTGCAGAGTCTTGCATAAGTATTCAAACCCCCCCCCCCCCCCCCCCCCAACTTCTCCACATTTTGATTCAGGACAAGGGCTGAAACGAATCAATAAAACAACAATTATGAATCGGATAACATACATGTCAACCTATACGGATTTTCCGGAAATTATACGGATTTTAGCTCATTTCAAGGGCGTACGGGCGTATAAACAAAGTCTTACGGATTTTCAGTATTTTCTGACCTAAATTTATTTTGTGTATCTTGAACATCGTCAGCTGATCGTCGCAAAAACATACAAAAGCTCGATTTATAGACAAAGAACAGCGTGTATGCAGGGGCAGATAACCCAGACTATGTGAAACCGGATGTTTATTCCTCAAGCCTCGTGCAGTATCGTGACTGCGAGACTTCGCTCGTTCCGGTCATGCGCACGATCTGCATTTAAACGCGCCAAACGGTCATTGTTCGAACGATTTTCTCATTGTGCAGAGCGACATTGTTTACACCGGAGAGATTCTGAATAGCGTCTGCTGAGTGAAAGAATGGGAACACCGAGAAAGAAAATGAGATACGGCGGGCGGTATCTTCCTGAATGGAAGGAGACATTTAATGGTGTCATTGTTCAGGCGAAAAATGAGGAGTACGCACACTGCACAGTTTGTGTGCGAGATATAAAAGTTGCGGCGTCTGGAGTTTACGACGTGACATCAGCGAAACTTGCACCAGAAACAGAATCAGCCGCAAATGACGATGTTTGCAAAGCCTAAGACCGATGATCAACCAACAAGTGTAATAAGAGCAGAAGTTACGATCTGTAATTTCATTGCTCAGCACAATTTGCCGCTAGCCGTTGCGGACCACCTGACAGAACTGTTGCTGCGAATTTGCACGGACAGTACGATTGCGAAATCTATCAGCTGTAGGCGCACCAAAACAACGCAAGTAATCAAAAAGAGCTCGGCCCCCGAAGCTACACTACCGATCATCCAGCACTGCCGGACGCCGCCATTTTCCTTGATGATCGACGAATCCAATGACAAAAAGACGGACAAGCGACTGGCCGTTTTGGTGCGGATCTTCGACATAAACAGAGGGGCGAAGTCAAGAATCATAGACATGCCCGTGTGCAATATCAGCACGGGCGAGGCGATTTTCGACATGCTGGACGAAGTTCTCAGGCAAGTTATATTTACTTATTTATTTATTTATTTATTTATTAAGTTCGGAGCGATTCGAAGGCTATAAGGATTTTATGTTGATTTTATGGATTTCTTCCTCTGATACTACAGGTGGACGCCCAAAGGGGTTGACATGTATGGGATAATATCTATAAAAAGGGCAGTGAACAAGGTTATAAAAAAATTCATACATTTAAACTGATGTGTTAATAAAATAGCAAGATGATTAGCCTGTATCGCTGACACTTATAAAATAATCCTTCTCTACACTGATCATCATCATCATTCACAAAACTGTTTCCTGTTTACCGACACATCACACACACTGTCTACGCGGGCTGCGCTTGAATTTGTCTTTCAACAATGTGCAATTACTGGAACTCGTATTGCGATTCTATGAATATCCCGATTCGATATTACAATTTTTTTCCGATTTTTTGTTACAATTTTAAAACCTTGTAGGATGTAAAAAAAAAAAAAAAAGATTGA